>NC_032025.1:12443853-12475435 GCF_001865875.1 Lupinus angustifolius | reverse complement strand
TAGATGGGTCTTTCGTAATAAATTTGATGAATCTGGCTTGATAATCTGAAATAAAGCTCGCTTAGTGGCCAAAGGCTACAACCAGGCGGATGGTATCTATTATGATGAGACCTACGCTCCTGTAGCCAGATTAGAGGCCATAAGGATGCTTTTATCCTTTGCATCAATTATGAACTTCAAGCTCTTTCAAATGGATGTCAAGAGCGCCTTCTTGAATGGCTACATTCAAGAGGAGGTATATGTAGATCAACCTCCCGGCTTTGAAAACTTTAAATATTTGAACCATGTATATAAGCTGAAAAAGGCCCTTTATGGCATGAAACAAGCTCCCAGAGCTTGGTATGATAGATTGAGCTCTTTCCTCTTGGAAAAAGAGTTCATGAGGGCTGTGGTTGATACTATCCTCTTTATTCGTAGATTAGATAATCATGTGATTTTAGTTCAAATATATGTTGATGATATAACCTCCGGATCTACTAATGACATTCTATGTAAAGAATTTTCTGAGTTGATGTAGGGTGAATTTGAGATATCGATGATGTGTGAGCTGACCTTCTTTCTTGGACTTCAAATCAAACAAATGGAAAGCGTCATCTTCATTCATCAATCGAAATATTGCAAAGAGTTACTGAAGAAGTTTGATATGGAAAAGTGTAAAGAGGCTTCAACACCTATAGTGTCTGCATGCTATCTAGATAAAGATGGAAAGGAAAAGCAATCGAGGTAACCAAATATCGTTGGATTATCGGCTCATTATTGTATTTAACTGCGAGTCGCCCTGATATTATGTTTAGTGTTTGTATGTGTGCTAGATTTCAAGCTTTGCCTAAAGATTCACATTATACTGCTGTAAAACGATTTATGAGATATTTAAAAGGAACAACTAATATGGGATTATGGTATCCTTGGGATGCCTCATTATCCTTGGTAGGGTATTCTGATTTTGATTTTGCGGGATGTAAGTTGGATAAGAAAAGCACTAGTGGGACTTGTCATTTACTTGGTAGTTCCTTAGTTTCATGGCACAATAAAAAGCAAGCATGTATTGCTTTGTCCACCGCCAAAGAGGAATACATTACCGTCGGTATGTGTTGCACTCAAATCCTTTGGATGAAGCAGCAACTTAAGGACTTTGGACTTAATCTAGAAAAGATTCCTATAAAATGTGATAATACAAGTGCCATAAAACTATCCAAGAATCCCGTTTTGTATTCTAGAACCAAACATATTGAAATTAGACATCATTTCTTGCGTGACCATGTACAAAAAGGCGATTGTGTGCTTAAATTTGTTGAAACATCTAAGCAATTGGCTGATATTTTCACCAAGCTTCTCTCACGAGATACCTTCTATGTTCTTCGAAGAGAACTTGGAATTCTGGATGAAAATTATCTTGATTAAAATCATCTAAAAATGTTATTAAATGCTTCGCATGATTAATGTCTTATATGCTTCAAAATGTATACTTGTTATGAATGCATTATATTCCTATTATGACTCATGATCTTGTGTGACAAGCTGAAAATGTATATGTGTTTGAGTAAAAGCTGCTTGATAAATGTTTGAAATCTTTGCATGCTTTTAAAACCCAAAAACCTCTTGATTCTGCAAATCTGATGCCAGTTAATCGATTACCTATCCTCCTTAATCGATTAAAATGAGTTCCAGTAGCAAACATTTCCATTTTCACTAAATTTAATCAATTAAGATTTATTTTAATCGATTACTTGAGCTCATTTTTCTGAAAACCTAGAATTTTTACACTGATTAATCGATTAAATGCAACACTTAATTGATTAACGACATCATATATAATAGAATCAGATTCATTTTTTGTCACTTTTTTCAAACCTTCTCTTCCTCATTTTCTCTGAAAATCTCAAATGCAAGCAGCAAAGTCGAAATCTTAGCTTGATAGAAGAATTAAACCTCACCTTTACCCATTTGTACACCTCAATTCATCCAATTCGTTTCTCTATTCCCTAATAAATCCCATTCCCATTCCCAAAACCCTAAGCTCTAGGTTCCCTCCCTTATCCTCCTTCTCCTCTCATTACTCATGGTTTTAATCAACAATGGAAAGATGACGTTCGAAGATGTTTAGACAACTGCTCACCGCACTCGTAGGCATCCTAATGCTTCATCTTCAAATCCGAACATGAGGCACGACTGTGGAGATCCCTACTACTCACTCATACTTCAGAAGACCCGGTTGTCCAAATTTCTAGGAAGGAAACCCACCTACATAAAGTATGTTGATCTTACCTGGATGGCGGAACATAATTTCGAATTTCCGCAAGGTATGCAGGCTCAGGGTGCTGTAATGTTTTTGGAATTAACGGGTAATATGTACCCCGCTTTGATTAGGGAATTTTATGCTAACTTCCGTTATAAGGATGGTAGATACTATTCTATGATTTCGGGAAATCTATTTGACATGAACAGTAGCATTTTTATGAATGTGGGTGGCTTATCCACTACTGGTGTTAGCCTAGGTGATTGTGAATGGCTTGCTGATTTCGATGCTGCTGAGGTATGTAAATCATGCCTAAGAAGTCCCCATCTGTATGTCCAAGGAGAACTGACTAAAGCTGGTTCTTTATCGGTAGAGAATAGATTGCTTCACTATTTGATTGCGTACATCTTGATTTAGAGGAACATTAATCATGCACAACCTACTATTAATGATCTGAAATTTATGTATGTTGTGAAGGAGAATATAATGGTTAATTGGCCTGAAGAATTCTGAAGGTCAAGTATAATGTCTCTATATCGCAATCCGAATTTCTGCCATACAATATAAAGAATTATTGACTATCTGCATATTGACGTATCTGACACCATCGTCACAGAGACTTCTGACAAAGATCACCTTGTTGGTGAAAGCCTTATCCAGAAGATGGGTATCTACAAGTATGGAAGTACTTGGCAATACCAGGAAGATTTTACTACAATGGATTTGGAGCTATCTGATGATGAGAATCAGGCTGGTACAGATCAACCTAATGCAGAGACTCAGGGGGAGCCATATGGAACTGCGCAGCAAGAATCATCATTTGAATTAGCTCAGTTGGATGCCATGGAGCAAAGGCTGAACAATAGGATGGATTTACACTATTAGTCTTTGAAGGACTCCTACCATACTGATTAGGCACAATTTGAGGAGTGTCAAGTTGCTTACATCGATAACCACTATCAGGCTATGAGGAGCTTTGTCCATAACAATGCTGAGGCACAGAATGCGAGGTTTTGTACAGAGTTTGAGAAGTTGAGATTCCTCATCTGGGGTGATAGTAGTCTGACCATACCTGATGACAGAGATCCTCCTCCACATCCCTTGATTAGAAGGCCTTAGATCTTAGCTTGCCCTAGGTTTAGTCCTTCTATATGGCTAATTTTTAAGATTTATGCTGCTTTGTAATTTCGAGACATATTTTCTCTTTACTTTCTGGACTGTAACTCTAACTATCTACTATTGCTGTAACTTTATGACTTGATATGCATGCCATTTGAACTTAAATCGTTCCTATTGTGGTTTCATTTTGCTTATATATGTCAAATATAGCATGATTGCATGTTTAATGGATCTTGATCATGTTTGGTTATATGTATATCTTATGTTTGATTGAGCCTACTGTTTGAATGCTATAATGTAAATGCTTGATCATTCCATGCTTGATTGGTTCATGTATAACCCTCCATGCGATTAAATCTGTCATATTGCTGTATTTTGTTGGTTTAATCGATTAACCTGCTTTTTTAATTGATTAAATGCTCGTAAATTTGTGCACTTGTTCAATTTTTTCATCAACTGGTTAATTAATTACATTCCCAACACTAATTGATTAATTATAGTTTGAGTTCACTTCATATCTCTTCTTACTTTTGACCAAAATTTCATTTAGTTTATCTTTTTGATAATGTCAAAAGGGGGAGAAAGGTTGGTTTGTTGTTTAATGTGTGCAGGTTGTAAATAATACCAAGCTTCTGTCGTCTAGCTATGTGCTTTAACTTTAAAATCAACAACCATGCATTCTATGACCATCTTCAAGCTATGTATCAAAAAAGTTTGGTGTTGAGTTTGTCATCATCAAAAAGGGGGAGATTGAAAGTGCAATGTGTCAAGAGAGCACTTATACTTGCCTATGTTTTGATGAAGACAAAGGACTTAGTGAAAGCTTAAAGACAACTCAACAAAGGAACATGCCAGAGATTCAAGAGCTTCATGTCTAGACTAGAGTCTTAGATGTGTCTTAGTTATTAAGTCTAGGTTAGGTAAACCTAGATGCAAATCTCACAAAGTCTAAAAACTATCATATCATTTACATGAGACATGTCATCTAGTTTATTATATGTTCATGCATTAATCATACATGTTATTTGTGCATTTTAGGCATAACATAAAAGGTAAACATGTATAGTTGATAAGCATAACATATAGGTCGTTTACCAACTAACATCTTAATTGAAAATATGCCAGTTAATCGATTAAGTGAATCTTTAATCGATTAACGCGAAAACAGTTTTGAACAGTTTCAACAGAAAACTGAAAAATGGATTTTAGTTACTCTCTAACAGTCCGTTAATCGATTAACAGGCAACATAATCGATTATCTGGGTGAAAAACAACTTTTCTATATAAACTGTTTTCAACAAATTTCATATATGATTTTATACATTCATATTAGAATTGCTAAGTTGCGTATTTTCATGTTCAATGTATGCCATATAGGCAGAGAGAATTGCATGTGAGATTAGAGTGAGATAGTATTATGCTTAGGATTAACATGTCATCCATTGCATATTATCAAACGTGTTCATTATCCTATCTTGTTCTTGCATGATTCTTTCACTACTGTTTAGAGATTTCTTAAGGGTAGAAATTACATGTTCTTCATGATTTTCATCTTATACATATTCATAGTAATTGTGAGATTTGTATAGGGTTTATAACTTGTTCTTTCTTGTAATATTTGAGCTATTTTAGGATATTGAAATTTTATTATGATAATTCTGCAAATATCTTGTTATATAAGAATGAAACATATTCCAAAGGTGTCAAACATATGGATTTAAAGTTTCTTTTGGTTAAAGAAGAAGTACTGAATATAAAAGGTGTCTATAATGCATATTGATATTGATCTAATGGTAATGGATCCGATAACTAAAGCATTGTACCCAGGATTTATATTGGGCATGTAGAAAGGATGAGCATTATAGATAAGTCCTTGCTAATGTGATAGTACCTGATGTATATATACATATATAGATGTTTGCTTATCATTGTATGATACATTTGAATTCAATGAAAGCTTCATTTCCATAATTAAAGTTGAAGTTATCCATATTAAAGAATATACTTGTATGGTTTTAATGAGATAATTTGGTGAGTTTTCGAAAGGTAAATGAAGACTCAAATTAAAGTTAGTTGAGTTGGTTGTGATACATGGAAGGGATCAGGTTACCTCATATAATTTGTGACCATCATTATTCAATGATTTGAATTCAATTAAGGATGATGATTTCAATTCAATTAAGGATAATGATTTCTAAGGATCAATGAAAGTGCACAATTAAAGTTATTTTATGAATCTTCAAGTCATCTCATGGACCAAGTGGGAGATTTTTAGATTAATTTAATAAGCTAAGTTGTTCATGTTCTTGGAAGTTACTAATTTGAATGAAAGTGTCTAATGTGATGATGGTTAATAATTAGTGGACCAAATTAGTAGGGGTGTGTTGTTAACTCCCTCCCCTCTCAGTTCATGGATAGCTTCCATCATAGTGGATTAGTTGTTTTCTCCAATAACTTGTCCTACATCCTCCTATAAATAGAGCACTTATACAATGGAAAAGTCATGTCATTTGTTAGCTATCTTATGAGTAGAAATACAAAGTGTGAATTAGAGAAGCATTAGTGGTTACATAAGAAAAGTGCAATGTTGTAGAGAGAATGAAGGAAACTGAGTTCCTAACCATCAAGGAACGCATAAAGGAAAGACAGAGAGGTGAAAACAAAGACAACTAGAAAGTGAACCTGAAATGGAAACCAAAATGGATCCAAATATCCCTTAATCTCTTCTTCTATCACATGTGAATGTCATAATATCAAGGTCCTAAGTAAAGGATTCTTATGAATCTTTAAAAACTCATAAAAAGTTTATAAAGTAAGAAATCTGAAACAAAGAAATTAATCTCATTTTATTATTCAAGAATTAGTCACAAATGGACGGTGCTCCAAAACACCAAATCCAAAACAAGTTCCTCTAAACTTAAACAATAACACCAAAAAAAATGTAGGAATGCATGCTGACCTTAAACCAAGTTTAAGAGAAAAAACTTGAAAAACAAACATTCTATCATTTGTCTTTCCAATCAATTACTTTCCCAAATCAAAATAAATTTAAATAAAATGAAGTTGGAAGAACAATACCTAGAATGAGGAAAAAATGATGGCAAATGGGAGTGTAGAACACAACAATAGTGGCATCTGGAAACAATAGTGTATGCCATGAAACAACCGTCTCTATTTCTGAAATGTAATAACTAGAAGTGAACAATGATACAAATTGTGTATCACCTCAACCACATTATAATGCAATTGTAGTGTGACATTGAATCGTAATGGTGTGGCTGTATTGAGTAGTATCGTTTTTTATTGGAGCACATCAAATTCAAAAATATTTTTAATCACAAAATAATCCACACTGCAATGGTCACAATCCACATCTCGACGATCACAATAACCACAATCGTAGTAACTACAACCGTAACCATAATCATGACAACAATTTATAGCACTGCTAGTAACCAACAACTCTCTAACAATATAACACAAGAATATACTATTCCCCAAGTAAGAAAATAGTCTTCAAAACATGCTTGTATAGATGTTAGAAGAAATATAGATTACACTTGAACATATGCCATATGGGAAAAAATAATATCAAAATAAGAGTTACAAATTTGATATGAATATAAGGAAAAGTTTGCGTTAACAATAATATTTTTTCCCCCAAGGAAAAAAAACAGTGAACTCCATGTTGGGTTTATTGATGTTTTAGCATAACAAAATAATCTACTAGTCGTCCCCAAGGAAGAAAACAATGGGTTTCTTAGCTTCATTGATTTCCACTATCCCTTCCAACATCTTAGCCACTTTTCTCATGGTTGGCCTTAACGTAGGCCAATCCTGCACGCTGCAGGCACCACAATAGTCTTGACCATTCTATTAACCCATTAAAAATGGATCATGCTATCATAAACATCCCTAATATAATCATCCATAATATCTTCCACTTTTATCTCTACACATTTTGTCAAAAGCCCAACCACTAGGTAGATACCACTCTCACTCGTCAGTTGATCTAACATGCTTCCATGGAGGAAACATATAGTTCCCCATATGTAGAGGTTATTAGAAAGATGGAAACCATTCTTGAGCTTATTGGTAAAACTCAGATAAATGAGGAAAAGAATGAACCGAAGGAGAAGAAGAAAGAATTGACAAAGAATGTAAAAGAAAGTTTACACTGAATAATACTTCATTCATTGATCAATTAGAAAGAGGAATACACTGATTTATATACATCAAAGAAGAAATGCTAAAAATGGAAAACCAAAAATCTAACTTAACCACTCAAACTAAAAGCATCACTTATGCTCAACAATTTATGGGAGAGACACAACCCATGCATAGGGGGCATGGCCTGACAGTGGATCCCTCTGTAACTGGATGATAATTTATGCTCTACAGACACGGCCCCGTGCTTGGCCAGACACAACCCGTGTTTTGAGGCTTGGCAACCAAAATCTGTACTCTCCACTCCTAGTTGTTGCACTCCTTTCTTCAGCTTTGCGTCCATCATTTGATCATTGCTGAACTTACCATTTTCATCATATTCAATACCTTGTTGTAGCAGAGGTAATGGAGATCTAGCTTCCCATGCACAAAAGTGTTGTACCCCTTGGAGCATACCCTAAGTTATTATCCACTTTATAAACACTATAGAAGAGTGAGTTCTAGCTATTGGGAGACTTAAGCCTTTCAAAAAGGCTTTAACAATTCACTCATCTTTTTTTCTAATGTTCCAACGTCATGCTATATCCATTTTGATTTAGATTTATAACTCCGTAATATTTATTCATGGACAATTATTTTATTATATTCAACCTGCTACTCGTCCTGAATTTTCTCGAGCAAATAATTCAACCTGAGAAGATTGTTATTTGTTCCTGCAACCTAATGATGATTCGAAAGTTCTAGTCCTTTGAGTCATCTTGGAGATTGATTTCGCAATTGAAGCATAGGATCAATTTCACATCCATGTTGAGCCAACTTGTCTATCAAGGTGGAATGACACTCAACTAAGGATGGATAATGGTAAAGATAGGTGGGCGCAACTGCCCCAGTGATTTTTTTTTTACCATTTATTAAATTGTTTTTTAACCTTTTTACATATATCAAAATGATGTTTTATGGAAATAAGTATTTGATTTTACATTTTTCTTCAATTTGTAGCTTGATAAATATGTATATAATGCAAATTCTTTTACACTGTAGATGTTGATGTTGCTTATAATACAATAATTTTATTTGAGTTCGTAAAGATTTTACATATCATAAAATAGATTATAAGGATTACATATTCCCTTTATCAAACTTTGAAGTCAAAGTTCCAAGATCCCAAAGATTTTTATAAATCATTTAATATTAATAATATATATTTTTGTGCAAAAATTATATCTTTCAGATTTTATTGAGTAGGATAAGATTAACTTGACAAGTCAATTTCAATATTTTATTGTTGATGTCGTTAGCCATTTAGGTTTGAAAAACTCTCAACCTCTATGAATTAAGTGCAATTTTGACAAAACGAAGAAGGTAAATGTATATTACTTGCTTAGTGGAGTTATTAATCTCATCTTAACTATTATGGTTCAACAAATACGAAAATATTACTTTTAGTAATGAAGACAATCAAACAAAATTATGTAGCAAGATATAAGATGAATTTCTTACATAAAATATGATGATTTATATTGAAAAGGAAATAGTTGAAAATTTAACTTTTAATTCAATCATTGATGATTTTAAGTCTTTAAAAAAAGAAGTCTGACACTTTAAATGAATAAACATTTTTCTTTAACATCTTTAATTGTTAATTATTTTTATTTAAAACAATATGTTTTTTTATATTTTTTTGTTACTCAATTAATCTTATTTATAAATTTTTATAAATTTTCATTAAACATTTTTGCCACGCCCTAAACTTTACTTCATGATAAGGATGCCTCATCATTCTACCATAAGCATCAAAGAGGATCCCAAATTGTAGGAAAACCACGAACATAATCAATAATCATTTGCATTCCTAACTCTTAAGAACTCTTCCACGCCTTGCATGGTGATTTATTCCAAGAAGCATCAAATCTTTTGGGGATTTTCCTATGTCCATATAGATTTCCAAACTATGTCACAGTAAATTGAGCAAATGTCGTTGCAACGTTAGAAGCATTAGCAACCTTCATGACTTTTGGAATCAAAATATCAAATCATTTCAGTTAGCTTAAAGATTATTAGTTAGTTCACATGTACGTGGAGTGCGGTTTGAATCGTCGTGTGTTTTCAGTATCAACCATGACATTTTTTACCGACAAATAGTTAATAGTCATTTTTTTTATTTTCAACTCTGAAGTCGTGTTGGTAACATGACTTTTGAATGACCAATTTCTTTTTTAATTTGTTAAATCAAGATTTGTGATATCCCAACACAACTAGTGAGTGACACATTATTTCATAATTTCTCAATTCATATGTCATGATAGACAGTAATGAGTTCTACAAGTTTTTTTTTTATAATTTCAAGCTCAAAAGTCATGTTGGGGCAAGACAACTTTTGAGTGGTCCACTTTTATAAAATAAAAAAAAGCCAAGTCAGAAATTGCGTTGAACCAACACTACTTTTGAATGACCTAATTTTATTAGTTCTAAGTGACTCATTTTAAAATTTTGGATAAATATATGCAAAACCACGAATAAATATAGCCTAGTGGGTTGGATTCTTTGTTTTAACTCGAGGAGTAGGTGTTCAATTCGCAACAATAAGTAAATTTCTCTTTTTTAATTTGAGGATTTTATGGAATCAGTAATAAACCTAGACATATTAATGACATTAACTATAAATATTTATCACCAAAGTGTATGATCATTCATTATTACAATATCAATTTAATATTGATATTTTATTAAAACCCAATTTCAATCATTATTATTACAAAATAACTTGACCATTCAATTTGAAACTTAACTTGATTTTTGATCGAGATCGTATCCGATGCAAATAATATAGCAAATAAAAGGTATAGTACTAGGAAGTGACTCTTAGGTCGTTTTCTAAGGATTATCTTTCAGACAAAGATTGAAACACCTTATAGTCACACACATAGAGGGTTTTGTTGTTGAATGATATGAACATAAAGCAATGCATAAACAATAAATAAGCAGTGTAGTAAAACAACTAAATCCATTTGGTTCGTTTGTTCACAACTTAAACCTGAGTTTCGAAATATCAATTTCAGATTCTAGCCATTAACTTCCTAATTTGTTGAGAATCAATTAACTAAGTGATAATCAATTCACATTTCCATAACCTAAGCCTCTAACTAAGCGAAATCAACATAAACATGGAACATTAAAAAATCACACAAACTAAGTGTTCATGCACTAGAAAGTAAATCAACTAAGCGAATATAAACTCACAAAACATGTATCTAAACAATGAGATTAAGTAAACCACATCCATAAATAGGTTAGAAGAAATCAATATAAAAGAAACTGAAAATGCATTAAGAACAAAACCTCAAGAGTTGTGATACATTCCCAAAGGAATTTAGTCTAGAAGTTTAGCCTTCCATGAAGTGGAAGAAACAAACCGAAAATTAAAATAAAAAATGAAAATGAAGGGAAACCCTAGAAGAGGAAAGAGGGCAAAATCAGATTGAAATGTAAAGTGTTAAAGTGATGGAATGTAAAGAGTATGAGTGAATGGAATGAGGAACCGGATTTAACCCCTCTAAAATGCATAAAACGAAAGTGGGCTTAAAACAATAAGCCCAAAACTAAAAATGAATTTACAAATAATGACTCCTAAATTAAAAATACAATATTCACTTGAGCACATATCCTTAACTTCTACAGTGCCCAAAATGTCGTTGGAGCCAATTATGAAATGAAAATGGTAATGAATTTAATCAGGCTAAATAATCACAAATTAACTCATTTTAGGAATAAAAGTCTAATAAAATCTAAAACAATAAACTATGTGAAATAAAGTCAATTAGGCACCAAGAATCATCAATCATGTTAAACTAAGTTTATGAATAGTGTGTAATATATTGCTCATCAAATACCCCACACATAACATTTTGCACACTTGGGAAAAATCAAGAAATAATGCTATGCTAACCGATATGCACAAAATGAGTCATGCAAGAAGATCACAAAAACTAGGAAATGTAACACCTAAGAAAATCACATATTTCACAATGAAATCTAGGAAGGGCAAAGAAATAAGCGAAATCAAACACACAAGAGTGAAAGAGTTAAATCAAGATATCCATGAACATCATCCAATGAATTAAAGTATGCAAAGAAACCAATCAAACCAAGAGACGAGTCACAATGATGATAAAACCTCACAAGATATGCTCTCTAAAGTGTGTATACTCATGTGTCTTAGGTTGTCAGTGTTTACGCTCAAAGCACTTCATGATAACTAACACAACCATAGGCTTTACAATCCTCTAACATCAACATCATAAGCACATGCACATAAAGATCAAAAGGACTTTTAAAGGTTCTAATTGGGCCAAAGACAAGGTAGGATAAATATAAGGTATGTAGCTAAAACCAAATGGAACAGAGGAGCAATGGGGAATAAGAAAAAAGTAAGTAAAAATCAACCCCAAAATAACCATAAGAACTAAAACTCTACTTCCAATCCTCTTTGCCTCACTCAACCTTTTATTCACTTTTGTTTTTCTTTTAATTGTTTTTATTTTTTATTTTTGGTTTTCTTTCTTTTGTTTGTTTGTTTTGTTTTTTTTTTTGAACACTTATGTACACAATTGTACCAACCATCAAGACATAACCAATAATCCACAAGAATTGAATAATAATGCACCCTTACTTACTTAATACCAATTCCAAAAACAATTCCAAAACTCCAAAATTCTCTAAGGTTAGGACAATCATATTTTTTCACTTATAAGCTTGTAATGAGCTAAATAACAAGGAAATGGATAAAAAAGCTCAAAGGGGCTATCAAAGGATAATTTCATTCAAGGTAGACTTATATGACTATTGGTTTATTCAAAAGAACTGCCTATATCACTTCAATATGTGCATGTGAATACCAAGTATCAACAAGAAACAAGTCAAGTTCTAGAGCGCAACTAATCAAGAGTGCAATCACATATGAAAGAATAGATGACATACAACAATCCACCCATAACTAAGGCTCAAATTCTTACAAGGGACAATCTATCACAATTTTTTCAACCTCCCAAATCTTAAAGGCAATGTGGCACACAAATATGTGTGGATTCACACTACAAGACATCACGACTTAAAGAAAGAAAGCATGAGAGAAATACATGTATCAACATAAACCTACGACCTACATTAGTCTCCCCCCACACTTAAACTACACATTGTCTCAATGTAGCACAATCAGAAGATTCAGACATACATATCAACAAATGGAATTGGATAAGTGCAATAAAAGTAAAGAAGGAGAGAAAGAAAAACTCCACGATTCATGGAGGGAGGAAAGCGGGTTCAACCAATGAGTCCTCCTCCATAATTTCATCCACTAAGGAAAAATTTGTGAGGAAAGACTTGAGGCGATGCTCATTAACCTTTAAGCTCTTATATGTGTGTTCACCTTTGATTCCTACATCACCATAAGGAAACACATTAGTAACCATAAAAGGATCAATCCATATAGAACGAAGCTTACCACTCATGAGTCCAAGCCTAGAGTTATACAACAACAATTGTTGGCCAACCAAAAATTCCTTTCTAGAAATCAAGCTATTGTGGAATCTTTTGGTCTTCTCTTTGTAGAACGTAGAGTTCTCATAGGCTTCTAAGCGGATCTCATCGAGTTCATTAAGTTGGAGCCTTCTTTCTTTACCAGCTTGATCAAGAGCCAGTTACAAGTTTTTACAGCCTAATATGCATGATGCTCTATCTCTACATGAAGATGACATGTTTTACCATAGACAACCCGATAAGGGGACATCCCGATGGGTGCCTTACAAGTAGTCATATGTGCCCAAAGAACATCCTCAAACCTATTGCTCCAATCCATTATGTTAGGATGCACCATCTTCTCCAAAATCCTCTTTATCTCTCAGTTTGAAATCTCAGCTTGCCCATTAGATTGTGGGTGATATGATGCAGAAACACTATGAACAAGCCCATGATTTTTTCAGAAGTGGGTGCCTTGGTCACTAACAATGGCTCTAGGTATGCCAAAGCTACAAAAAATGTGACCTAACAAAATCCATAACAACCCGAAGATCATTAGTCCTTGTGATCTTAGCTTCCACCCATTTAGAAACATAATCAACATAAAACAACATAGGTTGTTGAGGTATCAAATAGGAAAGGGATCCATGAAATATAATAAAAACCAAAAGAAACAAGAAAGGGACCCATGAAATCAATACCTCAAACATCAAACACCTCAAAAAACAACATAGGTTGTTGAGGCATCTCTTGTCTCCAAGAAAACGTACTACCTACTCTCTAAGACTGCTCACAAGTGCTACAAATCCTCCATGCATCTTTGAAGATGGTGGGCCAATAAAATCCAGAGCCAAGAACCTTTCATGTTGTCCTTTGAGTACCAAGATGTCCACCCACTATAGAAGCATGACAAAACTGAAGGACTGACTCAATCTCATGATCTGAAATGCGTCTCCTAATCTGGCCAGTACAAAATCTCCACAAATAGGGATCACCCCAAACACAATATTTAGGCTCTAGATGCAAATGGAGGAAAAACAGATGTGACTAAATAATTCATAATATTAGCAAACTAAGGGGTGGAGAAAGAAACATAAATATTCAAAAGTTGTTCATCGAGAAAATCATCTCGAATAGGCATCATATCAACAAGTCTCTCAATCATGCTCAAGTAATCAGCCACCAAATTTTATGCTCTACTCCTATCACAGATCTCCAAATTTAAATCTTGAAGCAAGAGCATCCATCTAATCAACTTTGGCTTGGAATCATCTTTCTTCAACACGAACTTCAAATATGCATGGTTAGTAAAATCAACAATTCTAGAACCAAGAAAATAAGATTTAAATTTATCCATAGCAAATACAATAGCTAAAATTTCTTTTTCAGTGGTGGTGTAATTTGTATGTACAACATCTAAAGTCCAGGTAGCATAGTAAATTACCATAGGCAGTTTGTCAGCTTTTTGAGCAAGGACAACCCCAATGCATAAATAGAAGCATCACACATCAACTTTAAAGGGACTGTCCAATCAGGTGTTTGGATAATATAAGTGATGGTGAAGGCTCTCTTGAGACAATCAAATGCCTCCAAGAGTATCCTATGCATGCACATGGGTGAGCTAACATCAGGAATGTCAGCTAAGGTCCAACCAATGGCCTTCTTGTCATTCTTCAGCACTTGTAGCAACTTCTCCTCTTGATCGACATCAAGGGAGGTGAAAACTGTGACAGTGAGCTTCTCCTCATCCTCTAAGTAAGCATACTTGAGGTTATCAATTAAAGTTTTAAACTCGAATACATATGTTTGCGAAGATGGAACCAAACTAGCAGAGATAGATTCTTCAGACTGCATCTAAACAAGTAAATTAGATTGTTGCATGATTTCTGCAGCAATTGGGTTAGTGCAATATAACTCTGTAGCATTTGAATCAATATAAATTTGCAGAAACTCATCAATACAATAATTGTTAGGTATCAGTGGACAGAATACACCTAGAAGGGGGGGGTGAATAGGTGTCGCGGTTACCAATTACCGCCTTTCGCATCGAAGACCTATTCTGGAAAAGCCCTAGGTAATCGATTATCACCCTGTCTTAATTGATTAACTCACAAAAACAACAAGTTTCATAATGGCTTATTGCACAACCACTGACCGATATTCAAGAACAAATAAAACATATATTTTTGAACGGAATTAAACTAGATATAGCAAATTAACAATATCCAAAATATCAGCTAATATTAGGCAATAATACAACTTGAAATGTAAAGAGATTAGGGATAGAAAATGCTTGCAACAAGGAATTTTATTCTGGTTCGTTTGCAGGTCCACTTGTAGACTACATTCAGGCCTCCCCTTCTGATCTCGGGAGATTTTCTTCACTAATATTGAACCGAATGTATTGTTACATGCAAACTTTCAATACAAACACGTAGATGCTCCCTTCTTAAATCCAAGAACCCGCTTTCTTGGTTTGACTATTGTAATCGCCTAAGAAAACCTTTCTTACGATCTAGCTCCAGCCAAGAACTCGTTCTAAACTCAAGACCTCTAAGTCTTAGTGAAGACTCACTGAATCTCTTATGTGGTAAGACACCAAGAAACAACTTCCCTTATTACAAAAAACAGTACAAAAACAAAGTATTATAAAGCACAATGTTGCTCAAAATATTACAATTGAAACTCAACTAAAAACCCTATACAAAACTCAAAAGTTAACATGAATATGTATGAGTTCATTAATATGTAGAAACAAAGAATTTCTAACCTAAAATTCTCCTAAAGAAATGCAATAATCATGGAAGAAAAGAAAGGAATATTTAACATATTAAACCACATACAATAAGATGACAATTAAAGCCTAAGCATGATACTATCTCTCACTATCTCACAATGAATTTCACTCTGCCTATATGACACAATTAAGCACGAAAATATGCAACTAGCAATTCTAAAAATGAATGATATGATGTTTGATACATGATCTAAAAACACAGTTTATATAGAAAACTTTTCTGAGACCTAGTTAATCGATTAAGTTCCCTTTTAATCGACTGTTGAGAATAAATATTTTCATTATGCTTATCAATTATACATGTTTTACCAATATATTATGCCTAAGATGCACAAGTAACATGTATGATTAATGCATGAACATACAATAATCTAGATGGCATGTCTCATGTAAATGAAATGGTTATTTTTAAGGCTTATGAGAATTGCATCTAGGTTTACCTAACCTAGACTCAATATCTAAGGCACACATCTAAGACTTCTAAAAATAACTTTATTAAAGAACCTAGTCTAGATATGAAACCCTTGAGTCCACAATATGTTGATTTGTTGAGTCCTCTTCAAGATTTCACTAAACCCTTGTCTTCATCAAAATATAGGCAATCTAATAGTGTTATACTTGACACTTTGCACTTTCAATCTCCTTTTTTATAATGACAAACTCCACACCAAATCTTATTTTGATGCATAGCTTGATGATGGTTATAGAATGTATGGTTGTTAATTTCAAAGTTAAAGCACATAGCTAGACAACAGAAGCTGAATATCATTTACAACCTGCAAACACATCAAACAACAACAAAGCAACCTTTCTCCCCCTTTTGACATTATCAAAAAGATAAACTAATCAATCTAGTCAAAAGTAAGAAGGGATATGTAATGAAATCAAAACTATAATCAATCAATTAATTTTGGGAATTTAACTAATTAACCAGTTGAAGGAAGCTTGAACGAATGCACTTGTTGACAAACACTTAATCGATTAAATATGTATGTTAATCGATTAAATGAAAAAATGTAGTAAATTAACAAATTTAATGGCATGGAAGGTTATACAAAAACTAGTTAAGCATAGAATGATCAACCATTAATACCATACCATGTAAACAACATGCTTAATCAAACAGGATAGATGCAAATAACCAATCATGGTCAAGTACCATTAAACATACATTCATACTATATATGACATGGATACTCATATGATATAAGCAATTTAAAACAAAACCAATAACGATTAAAGTTCAATGCCATGCATATCAAGTGATAAATGTTTAGCAAGAGTAGATAGTAACAATTACAACCCAATAAAAGCAAAGAGAAAAATATGTCTCAAGAGTAAAAAACAACAAAATCCTTAAAATTAGCCAATAGAAGAACTAAACCAAAGGCAACCTAGGGTCTAAGGTCTTCTAATCTAAGGATGCGGAGGAAAGTTTTTGTCATCAGGAACTATCAGACTGCTATCTCCCTTGATGAGGACTCTCAACTTTTCAAATTTTGCACAAAACCTATCATTTTGTGCTCTATAGCATCCAAGTGAGCTAATCCAAAGGATGGTTCCTGCGGTGTGTTTTCAGCCGACTCCCCCTGAGTTCCTCCATTATGCTGATCGATTCCTGCCTGATCCTCATCTCCAGACAAGTCTAGATCCACGGTAGTGTAATCCTCTTGGTATTGCCAAGTATTCCCATACTTGTAAATACCCATCTTGTGGATCAAACTTTCACCAACAAGGTTATATTTATCAGAAGACTCCATGATGATGGTGTCAGACACATCAATATGCAGATAATCAATGACCCTCGAAATGAATATACTATAAGGTAGTAGCATAGATTGCGAGGTAGACACACTACACATGACCTTAAGGATCTCCTCAGGCCAATTAATCATAACATTTTCGTTAACAACATACATGAACCTCAAATCATTCACGATGGGTTGTGCATGATTTGTGTTACTCTAAGCCAAAATGTACACTATCAAATAGTGCAACAACCTATTTTCCACAAATAATGACCCAACTTTCGTTAATTCTCTTTGGATATACAGATGGGGACCTCTCAAACATGACTTGTAAACCTCAACAGCATCAAATGAATTCTTAACCCAGTCACAATCACCAATGCTAGTGCCATTAGTGGAAAAACCATCCACATTCATAAAAATTTCCTCACTCAGCTCAAATAAATTTCCAGAAACCATAGACCAATACTTTCCATCCTTATATCTAAAGTTGGCATAAAATTCTGTAATCAATACAGGGTATATATTTCCCTTTAATTCCAAAAAAGTGACACAACCTTGAGTTTGCATGCCTTGCATAAATTCAAAATTTGTTCCACCATCCAGGTTAAATTGGCATACCTGATATATGTTGGTTCCCTGCCTTGAAACTTTGACAACTGAGTCTCCTACAATATGAGAGAGTAGCAGGGGTCTCCATGATCCTGCCTCACACTTGGATTCGAAGATGAAGCAATGAGAGTCCTTCGTGCATGTTGAGCAGTTGTCTTAATCCTTTTTGAACGACCTCTTTCCATTTTTATTGCAAAACTGAGAGAATTGAAAGGTGTAGGAGGATTTTGGGAGGAACCTAAACTTAGGGTTTAGAATTGGTGAAATTTGGTTTCTTGGAAAATTTGAGAGAAATTGGGGTGAAATGAAGTGCAATATGGGTAGATGGTGAGGTTTAATCTTCTATTAAGCTAAAAATTCAGATTGTGTTGTTGCCTCTAAGATTTAGAGAGAAAGGGGGATAGAGAGGATTTGAAAAAATGTAAAAAATGTTGTTGTTTCTACTTTATCTGCTGCCGTTAATTGATTATGAGTTATACTTAATCGATTAGTCATAGTTAAAATTCCAGTTTTTCAGAAAAATAAGCCTAGGTAATCGATTAAGATGAGACTTTAATCGATTAAATTTTGTGAAAAATAAAGTGTTGGCTACTGGAACTTATTTTAATCGATTAAGACTCATGGTTAATCAATTAAAAGTTATCAGATTTGTAGAATCACGATGGTTTTTGAGTTTTAGAAGCATGCAAAGATTTCTAACATATATCAAGCAATTTTAAGCAAACAAACATACATATAGAGCTTATTATACTAGATCATGAATCATATTAGGAATAGAATGCATTCAACAAGTATTCATTTTGAAGCATATTAGACATTTAACATGCGAAGCACATAATAAAGTGTTAGACGATTTAATCAAGACATTTTTCATCAAGGATTTCAAGTTCTCTTCGAAGAACATACAATCACCTTTTTGAACATGATCACGCAAGATGTCTAATTTCTATATGCTTGGTTCTCGAATGCAAAGCGGGATTCTTGGATAGGTTTATGGCACTTGTATTATCACATTTAATGGGGATCTTTTCTAGATCAAGACCAAAGTCCTTAAGTTGCTGCTTCATTCATAGGATTTGAGCGCAACACATACCAGCGACGATGTATTCTGCTTCGGTGATAGACAAAGCAACACAAGCTTGCTTTTTACTGTGCCATGCAACTAAGGAACTGCCTAGTAAGTGACAAGTCCCACTAGTGCTCTTCTGATCCAACTTACATCCAACAAAATCAGAATATCCTACCAAGGATAATGAGGCATACCTAAGATACCATAATCCCATATTTATTATTCCTTTTAAGTATCTCATGATACGTTTAACAACACTATAATGTGAATCTTTAGGTAATGCTTGAAATCTAGCACATATGCAAACACTAAACATAATATCGGGGCAGGTCACAGTCAAATATAATAAAGAGTCGATTATCCCTTGATACTTGGTTACCTCAATAGCTTTTCCCTTTTCACCTTTGTCTAGATAGCAAGCGGACGCCATAGGTGTAGAAGCTTCTTTATATTTTTCCATGTCGAACTTTTTGAGTAACTCCTTGAAGTACTTCGATTGATTAATGAAGATGTCACTTTCCATTTGTTGAATTTGTAGCCCAAGGAATAAAATCAGCTCATCCATCATCAACATCTCAAATTATCCCTGCATCATCTCAGAAAATTCTCTACAAAGAATGTCGTTAGTAGATCCAAAAATTATATTATCAACATATATTTGAACTAATAATATATGATCATCTAATCTACGAATAAAGAGGGTAGTATCAACCATACCCCTCACGAACCCCTTTTCCAAAAGGAAAGAGCTCAATCTGTCATACCGAGTTCTAGGGGCCTGTTTCAGACCATAGAGAGCCTTTTTAAGCTTATATACATGGTTCAGATATTTAAAATTTTCAAAGCTGGGAGGTTGATCAACATACACCTCCTCTTGAATGTAACCATTTAGAAAGACGCTCTTAACATCCATTTGAAAGAGCTTAAAGTTCATAATCGGTGCAAAGGATAGAAGCATCCTAATGGCCTCTATTCTGGCTACAAGAGCATAGGTCTCATTATAATCGATGCCTTCCTCTTAATTGCAGCCTTTGGCCACTAAGCGTGCCTTATTTCTCTGATCAAGCCAGATTCATCTAGTTTATTTCGAAAGACCCATCTAGTACCAATCATTGGATGTTCTTATGGCTTAGGGACCAAGTCCCAACATTATTTCGCTCAAACTGGTTTTGCTCTTCTTTCATAGCTATATCCTAGTGCGCATCCTCATTGGCCTCATCGATGGTCTTTGGCTCCAATTGACATACGAAAGCAATGAAGTTACAAAAATTACATAAAGAACTACGGGTTACCACCCCCATAGAGATATCACCTATAACTTTGTCAAGTGGATGCTTTTTCTTGGTCTCCCACGCGATCGAAAAGTACTGATGCTCATCTTGGACGATTTGCTCTGCTTCTTCTTCTTTGTCTTGGTCCATGTCTTAGAGTATGCTTCTTCTAAAGCACCTACAACATCATCAGAAAATACCTTTCTCTTCCCTTTTGGAGAAGATTCGTCATAATGAACATGTACAGACTCTTCTACTTGCATGGAATATTTATTAAACATTCAATAAACTTTACTATGCAATTAGTACCCTAAAAATATTCTCTCATCCGCTTTTGAGTCAAATTTTCGTAGCGCTCTTTTTCCATTATTTAAAATAAAACATTTACATCCGAAAGCATGAAAATGAGCAATATTAGGTTTTCGGCCTTTTAAAAGTTCATAAGGAGTTTTCAAAAAAATAGGCCTCAAGAGTATACGATTTATCACATAGCAAGCAGTATACACTGCATCGGCCTATAAGTACTTAGGAACTTTGCTTTCGTTCAACATGGTTCTAGAAAGCTCCTCTTGAACTTGATTCTTTCTCTCAACAACTCCATTTTTTAGGGGTACGAGGAGTCGAAAACTGATGCATGATACCATGTTTATTACAAAATTTATCAAACTGGTGGTTTTCAAACTCGCCACCATGATCAGATCGAATAAATACTATTTTAAGATTAAACTGATTTTGAATTTGTTTGGCAATGTTTTTGAAAGATTTGAATGCATCACTCTTAGAAGATAAAAATAGTGTCCATGTGAATCTAGAGAAATCATCAAGAATTACTAAAGCATAGAAACTACCACCAAAACTCATTATTTGTGAAGGTCCAAACAAGCCCATATGGAAAAGCTCCAGAGGTCTTGTTGTGGATATTACATTCTTTTTACCAAAAGAATTTTGAACTTGTTTACATTTTTGACAAGTATCACAAGTTTCTTCAATTTTAATATCAAGTTTTGGCAGACCCTCAACCAAATTATTTTTAGATAGTTTATCTAGAAGTTTTACGTGAATATGAGTTACGCGCCTCTGCAAAGCCATATATCATCTTCTTTGGATATAAGACATTTTAAAAATAATGTTGTGACATCTTATAGGTTAACCATATAGATGTTATTAATACGATATCCGACAAATTTGACCTTATTAGATAAATTGTCACGAATTATGCAACACTAAGAGTCCAAAGATACACGATTACCTTTATCGCAGAGTAGCTGATACTCAATAGATTGTGATCCAGGCCTTCAACGTATAATACATTCTCGATCACTGCCTGAGTTGTGTTGCCAATTGTCCCAGTGCCAAGTATCTTTCCTTTGTTGTTGTCTCCATACGTGACAAACCCTTTTTCTTTCAATGATAGATCCAGGAATTTTGATCTATCACCCGTCATATGCCTCGATTGGTCGCCATTTCGGCTTTGTTGGAATAATTTCCAACGTCGGTATAATGGTTTCAAGAATATTCCATTTTATAAAAAACTTAGCTTTATTGAAATATTAACAACTTCATACCATCTCGGCTTTGTTGGAATAAATTTCAACGCCGATTTACTGGTATGAATTTAGAAAATTAACACAAGTGATAATGAGTGATATTTATTTCCATTTTCCTTTATTAACCGAACTACTTCCTTATGGAAGATTGGTAAAGAATAAATAAATAAAGCACTAAATGGTTAGTTGCATAATTTAAATGACAGAAAATAAATGTTAGTTGCGGAAATGTAAAGACTGAAAATAAAAGTTAGTAGTTAGATCACTCATTATGAATGTGCATTTTTCCTTTTCACAAAGATACAATTTATGAATTAAATTGCACTTTGATTGAAGGGTTTCTTTCTTTGTCAACAAATAAAATTTATATGTTAACACTTTACTATTTTACATTTGCATCTCTTTCAAGATTCAATTGTATTATAATATACAGTTATGTCGAACCAAAGAGAATTGCATTAATAGAATAAAATCATATAGACATATTATAGCAATAATAATGATTAAACATTTTTTGATGATTTTTGTGTTATGTTGCATAAAAAGTAACAAGGAAACATAAACTAATATTCACAAATTCTTGAGGAGAAAATTGGTTTGAAATATGGAATTATTTCTATACTTAAATGGTTTTAAAAAACATTAACAAGTTATGTTTTATACTTTCGGTTAATTCCACACATCATTTCTAAATCCTTCATCTAGTGTCCTAGTATGATAAGATGATTTTCAAACCTTATGTAATACACTAAATAATAGTTAAGTGTCACTCGTCGAAGTAGGTTGTCAGACCTTACTTCAGGCTCCATTAACATCATTTAGCCTTGAACATAAGTTGCTTAAAATAGATGCTTGATATGGCAAGTGAACTAAGGTGTAGGTTATACTTTTCATTTCACTTGTCAACACTTTAAGAAGAAGCATTTTTGGATCTTTAAATCAAGTTTTAGGTGATCAAGCTAAAATCGCATTAAGAATTTCATAAAGAATCAAAACTTAATGAAAAGTAATAACTTGAATGTATTGAACTCAAAAGATGATACAAATGAAGAGAAGAAATAAAATTTCACCATACTCGAAATCAATGTGTAGGAGCATAAGCCATCTATCCAAGGATGAGAGCTTTTGAACCCAAATGAGATTACAAAATTATGTTTTTGTATCACATTTTCCATCTCATTTCTCCTCTTGAATTCTAAATAAAAATTACAAGAAATTACCTAGAACAAGCTTAGAACCGTGGCCAGAATTCCTAGTGAGAAGAAGTGAAGAAGATGAATGAAGAATGAATGTGAAAATGTGTAGTGAAGTGTTGTATCAAGTATGTTCAAATGGATGGAATGTGGGCCTTATTTATAGGCAAGCAGGCCACCGCCTGACTCACCTGCTTGCCCACAACAGACGCCCCAAACCCTTCAGCATGGGTTTCGTCCATGACCAAGCAGCTTAGTCAGATGCTTAGTGTTGACTCACCAAAGCTAGTTATGAGCTACTTGACCAGGCTATTGTGGGCTACTGTGAAAAGTGCTCAGGGGCCTTGTCAAGTGAGGTCATGCATGATGTCAAATTTGCTTGATGGCTAAATCAAGTTAACCCCTTGTTGGGTCCAGCCTGCCTGGCTGCTAAGGTGGCCATGCTGAGATGCCTACTTGAGCAGCTTGTCCTGCTCTGGCTAGGTGTGTGGTTCCAGCTGGCCGGTCTCAAGGTGTCTGTTGAGCTGCTTGCTTTAGTAGGTTGGCTTGTGCCAAGCTTGAGTCTAACTGTGTAAAGCTTGTGCCTGATCGAGCCAAGTTGGTGCTATGTTAGTTGGGCGGTGCTGAATGTCCACGCCAGGCAGCTTGGTGAACAACTTCATGTGTGCATCAAAAGTGGCTTTTATGGACACCTCCTTGCTTGACTATATTTTCTTGATTCTTTTTCTTCTCTTCTTTTTTCCTAGAAACTTCACACAAAGATTTGGATAAGAGGTAGACAAAAATATATAATCAAAATTTGACAATTTATATAAAAAGTTTGAATTAATTTGGTTTTGCATGATTTGCATAGGATGAGTCCATGAAAAGTGTATGAAAATTTGGTTTTTTTGGCACTTATCACCTGGTAGGTTGCATAGGTCCAAGTGAAAGAGACATAAAAACAGACATATGCATAACATTAATTGAAGCTCCTAGATCTAATATGACATTCTCAAATTTACTATTACCTATGATGCAAGGTACAGTAAATGTACATGAGTCCTTACACTTTTCAATAATGTGAAAAATAGGTTTACCTATAAGTGCGGAAACATTTCTACTCATGTTAATCCTCTTATTACCTTTCAGCCTCCTCTTGTGAGTGCACAACTCCATTAGAAATGTTGTATATCTTAGAATCTGCTTCATGGCATCAAGTAAAGGTATATTCACCTCTACCTTTTTAAATGTGTCAAAGATCTCCTTGTCTACCTATTCTATCTTCTTACTTGGAATGACTCTTATGGGTAATGGAATAAGAATGGAAAATAGTTGTTTTTCAACACTTGAAGAAGGTTCACTAGCATGAATTTTTTCGCTAGTATTCTCAGTCTCTAGTAAAACTGGTTGCTTCCTTTTTGATGCAGCTAGATCATCTTCAATCTGTTGGCCTGACCTTTGAGTGATGGTACTCACAGTCTTTGGGTTGACCACAGTCTAGCAAGGAAACTTATCAAAATTCTAAGTCCAATTGAAGCAAAAAAGAGTAGATATTTGGGTACAAAAGATGGAATTCAGTGTTGAGGCTATGAGAAGACCAATTGAAGGGCCAAAAGAAGTCGCCTTGAAGCCAGAACCAAAGAGAAGCAACTTGAAGTGAAGGCGCCACGATCCACGGTCATGCCAATCTTTTGCAATTAGGATAAATGAGGGATCTCCCTCAAGGGAAAAAACACTTTACATTACAATTCTTTAATTTAGAATTTTGTATTCTCTTCTCCATCGCGAGTGAGTATTTCCTTTTGTTTCTAGGATTGGGGTTATGCCCTTTTACATTCAATAAACACTTATTCTCACTTCTATTTCATTGAGTGTTGTAATTTGAATTATTAAACTGAGCTTTATTCGCGTGAGTTGTCTGGCCAACAAATTACACCTCTTCGATGTGTTGGGGAAGAACCAAGAGGTGAATCCAACGATCTGACCATTTAGTTATTCAAGCTATAATCCTAATTCACGAGATTAGTTTTAGGATTCTCCGGGGTTTCAAAAATTCACCTTGGGTTGTACAAAGCAATTAGATAGAAAGATTCAAGCAAAGGATTCAATTGATAATCATACCACGAGAGTAGGTGCGACTTCAATTGAGTACATGAGTCGAAGCTCGAGAGAGGATAACACATATCAAATAGAAATTCACCCTCACAACTTAAAGTTCAAGAAAAGGAGCATAACATAGATTTGCGAGTGTAAAGGCGATAACCCTTATCCTAGGAACTCTTCCTAAATTAGATTTCAACCCGTTTTATTATTTTCATAATTATTCTTCTCAATTGTTCAATTGCTCTAAATTTACTTTTAATCCCAATTTGAGTTAAGTATACATTAATTGCCACAATTAAAGGAATTTTTCAGTCTTCATGGGATCAATATTTTATTACTTGATGATATAATCATGTAGTTGTGATTTTCCCTATCACGTTTTTGGCACCGTTTCCGGATATTGTGTCAAAATTTCTTTAATTCTCAATTAATTAATTACTTTACTCTATTGCATTATGCTTTTTCCTTTTTCTTGGTATCTTTGTAGGTTGCTCATTTGGTTTATGCAAAGTTGGAATTACTACTCAGAGCCATAAAGGGCATTTTATAGAAGTAGAAGGCAACAAAGAGAAAGACCAAGAGAACGGCGTGTACATCGACAAACAATTGCTAAACGAGATGAAAAAACCCATTCGCAACTATGCAGCCCCTAATGCTCGTAGTTCACATCCTAGAATAATATGACCAACTATTAAGGTAGAGAACATTTCTTTGCCATCTACTGTGATGGTGTAGCAAAACCAATTTGGAGGAGGAACTCAAGAAGATCTGAATGCTCATATTGATCAGTTCTTGGAATTTTGTGAGATTGTAAGGATCCACGAGGCTTCTGAAGATGTCATTCGTCTCCGCATGTTCCCATATTCTCTTCGAGACAAAGCTAAGACGTGACTAAGAAATCAAAATGTTGAAATTCAAGCAACATGGTGCACTTTGGAGGAGGCTTTTCTCAACAAATATTTTCCTCCTTCCAAAATTGTGCACTATAGGCACCGCATCCAAAACTATGGTCAAAAGGATGGGGGTCAATTGCTGAAGCCTGAGAAATATTAAATGAGTTGACTAAAGCTTGCCCTCATCATGGTATTCCACCATTGATATTGGTTTAGAGCTTCTATAGTGGGCTAGACTTTCCATCACAAGAATTGTTGGACTCTTCAGCAGGTGGTGCCTTTATGTGCAAAGGAATTAATTTTGCCTCAAAGATCATAGAGAATGTAGTTTCTAATCATCACCAATGGGCGAATGAGAGGAGAGATCATCCAAGGAGAGACTCTAGTGCTCAATATTCAGGAAATCAAATAGAAAATGTAATTTCCACACTGGAGAACCTTTCACAATGGTTTGGAAAGCTGGAAAAATAACATGCTAATGATATTGGGTTTATAAATGTAACATGTGAAGGATGTGGAGAAAATAGGCATGAGTGGTCTAAATGCAAACAATTCATTGAACCTGTACATCGAGCTTGGGCCAATGAACAATCTGAATCATGTAATTATTGTGATTATAAGGAGAGGAGCGAGCAGCAATTCAATCAACCATACTGGTAGAACATTCCCAACCTTCCCTATAGGAGCAACAACATTCTAAATCATCAATATCAGGATAAGCAAGGTAATAGGAAACCTATAACACGGTTTCCACTTATACAATATTCTCATAATGATCTCACTCTTATAACAATACTGGAATGTCAGGAAAAATTACTTGTTAACCTTAATAAATTTCAAGAGGATCAAATCACAATTAATAAAAATGTTTCAAATATGTTAAATGATTTAAATTCTAAGATAGAAAACCTGACCATCTAAGATAAATGTTAGAAACACAAATTGCCCAACAAGCTAGCAACTTTAATAGGCAAATAGAGATTTTTCTAGGACACCTAGATAAAAATCCAAATAATGAACATTGTAAGAATATCCGATTAAGGAGTGGGAAGGAACTTAAGGATGTTCCATGAACTGAGAATGATATACAAGTAGAAGAGAAAAATATTGGACACAACTCCCTAAAGATGAACAAAATTCTGAAAAGGTGTCTAAGTATGTAGCTCCGCCACCATATGTACCACCAATTCCTTTTCTACATACATTTTAAAAGAAAATGTTAGAAAATAAATTTGGGAAATTCTTAGATATCCTAAAGAAATGATATATCGAACTACCCTTCATTGAGGCATTGTAGGAGATGCATATATACATGAAATTTCTTGAGGATATTCTATCTAAAAAGAGAAGACTAAAGGCTTATGAAACAATTACTCTAACTGAGGAGTGCATGCTTTAATTTAAAATAAATTGCCTCCAAAACTAAAAGATCCTGGTAGTTTCTCTATCTTGTGCTTAATTGATAAAACTAATTTTGATCGTGCTTTATATGACTTGGGGGAAAGTGTGAGCCTCATGCCCTTATCCATGAGTAAAAAATTGGACGTGGGTGAACTAAAGCCCACTATCATATCACTTCAATTAGCGGATATGTCAGTTAAATTCCCTATAGGCATCTTGGAGGATGTTCCGATTAAAGTTTGGAAATTTTTCATTCCAACGGATTTTGTAATAGTAGAGATAGAAGAAGATGCCCAAATTTCAATCATACTAGATAGACCATTTTTTGCTACCTCTGGTGCTTTAAATAATGTTAAAAATGGAAAACTTTCCCTAAGCATAGGGGATGAAAAAGTTGAATTTGGTATTGCTAAATCTATTAAACAACCTTCTCTTAAGGACTCATGTTGCAAGGTTGATATGCTGGACCAAGTCCTGAAGGAGGAAGTGACTAAAGTGAAATCTGAGGATCTCTTGGAGAGATGCATGCTGGAAGGTGACTCTAAAATTTTTTATGAGGAAGTGGTTGAGGGTAGTGAATGTGGAAAGGCCTTCAAACGGATGTGTTCCTCTTGAACATCATGAGGTTTCATGGTGGAACATACAATATTGAACTCCTTAAGATGCTTATGAGGACATTCACCTACAAGTCCATGAAACTTAGGCAACAAATGTATTAGTCTAGTTTTAAGCACATATAGTACATCCTCATCTTGATACTGGATACACAAGATTTCATAGGTGAAATCGGGTAAATCTTGCTCCTTTAATTTCCTCTCACATGAAACTGGATGTGTTTCAGCCATATTTTGAATATGCATAAGAACATAATCACTATATGCAACAGAATGCATAGAAACAGAATCAGTATCACTATCAGCTACATTAAAAGTATGAAAAGACTAACTATCTAAAGATAAATTTCTAATTTTTCTAACTAACCTATGAAATGTTCTATCTATTTCAGGATTTATTGGATGCAAAGAGCCTAAATTTCCCTTAGTCATGCACTAAAAGCAACAGTAACAACTAGACATGGCAGTAAGGGAAATACTTGTTAAATTACATTGAAAACCAAAACTTTGTAAAAATAATATCCTAATATCATACAAAATATCTACAAAATGTTTCAATAAAAAATTGAAAGCCTATCTAATTTAACTAAATAAATCAAACTCAAAACATATTCAAAATAAAACTTGTAAAATAAGAAAGAAATATTAAAAAGGGTCTTTTTGGATTTCAAGATGGTTTCTATAGACATAGTGTGTATAGAGTGAATCCTTGGATTTTTCTACCCTAAATACATATATAATTTGTCCAATTCTGATAAACGATTCAAAAGTTATGCAAAAAATAAAAAATCAGCAAAATACTATTCACTACTTGCTTGTATCTCAAAATTAACAGCAATGTGAGTGACAGTGGTGCGTCCAACATTTAATATATGATGAAAGAAGTGTAGAGACAAAGTTTCATGCAAAAATTCACCCACAACTATGTTAAGCAGCACTCACAGAATCAATTAACAAGCAAAATGGCTAAACATACAAGACGGTAAACAAAACATGCAGTTTTTGACACCAAGCGGAATGGTAATTCTAAGACACTACACTAAACTATACTAAAATAATAAATATACTAAGAACTTTTGACAAGAACCAATAATCCCCGGAAACAGCGACAAATTTGATTAAGGTTGTACCTGATGCAAATAATATAACAAATAAAAACTATAGTACTAGGAATTGACTCCTAGGTCGTTTCCCAAGGATTATCTTTCAAGAAAAGATTCAAACACCTTATTAGAGCAAATCGAAAATGAAGACGGAAAATGAATAATTAAAGGAAACCCTATCAGAGCAAAGGGGGCAAAACGAAATTGAAATGTAAAGTATTAAAGTGATGAAATGTAAGGAAATCTGAATTTAACCCTCTAAAATTAATAAAAACTCCTAAATTAAAAATACAATCTTCATTTTAGCACATATCTTCCACTTCTATAATGGCCAAAATATCCTTAGAGTCAATTATGATCTGAAAATGTTAATAGGTTTAATTAGGCTAAATACTCTCAAATTAACTCATTTTAGGAATAATAGTCTAATAAACTCTAAAACACTAAAACATGTGAAACAAAGTCAATTAGGCACCAAGAAGCATCAATCATGGTAAATTAAGGTTATAAATAGTGTGTAATATATTGCTCATGAGCATTTCTCTCTCTTTTTTTACTATCAATTATATTTATATAATAAGTGTGATGATAGAGGATAATTTATTATGATGATAATAAAATCTTATAATATGATAGAATTAGCACAAATAAATTGGTATTTGACCTTTCTTGGCAATAAACTATGGTTAGACTAACCATTCATTTTACATGAGTTATACCTTAAGCAATCTTGGTTAGATTAATCAACTAAAATTATCCATTAATCAATCTTAACAACACTAGTCATCCTGCCTAAACCGTTAATTCATTTTGGCAAGATTGATAAAAGAAGATTATCCTCTCAACGGCCATCAAAGCAAAACAATATATTTTATGAAGTAAATTCAACATGTTATATTTTATTATATTCAAAGTAATCAAACATGAAAACATTGAATTAGACAGATACGATATAAACAAATGGAGGAATGATGTTTTCTATCTATCAAATTTATTAACATAAAACAATACAATGATGATTTAGGGAAAGAAAAACACAAACAAAGTTGCACAATTATTTTTTCCCGTTCTACATATCATTAAATTCAAGATCTTTGGAAGAAATTTGACTAAAGAACACATGCAAAATAATATTTCTTTTAATGATGGTAAAAGTTAATAATTAAAGTAACGACCATAGTAAATTTAAAATTAGTTTTATTCAAAATACTCAGACTATTTACCAAATCAAGGAGTTAGACTTGATGTATAAAACTGTTAGATGCTCATATATCTGAAAGTGCAAAGAGTCAAGACTTGTATATTTGAAGTTGACCTTGATTTTCATGAAGACAATGGACATACAAGAAAGCTTGAAGATCTTGCAACAAACAACAAGCCAAAGACTCCAGGGTGACATCTATAGACTTAGGGCTTTGTAATTTTACTTTACTAGAAGTCTTAAGATGGTTGCCTTAGATCGAGTTTAGGTTAGGTAAACCTAGGTATGAGTCTCACGAGAACTTAAAATGAACGAGACTAAAATTGAGAGATAACATCTAGAAATTATATGATAAGTAAGCTCATGCATCTACACTCATGGTTTTGTGTATTAAAGGTATAACATATTTGAAAAACATGTCTTGCATGATCACATGTCATATAGGTAGTTTACCATGCATCAAGAAACTAAAGTTTATACAGCATAATCGATTATGCATAGTGTTAATCGATTGTCATAATTATAGTAGCTAACCAATCTGAAACTTATGATGTGTTAATTGATTAAGTCATTGGTTAATGTGGAAAGCGTTATTCGGTGTATTTATTTTAGTTGGGAGTTTTCTCCTCTCAACAAATCGTCCTGACAACAGTGTCAATTTGTTGAAAGATTAATACTCTCATTTTCGTTATGTTCCATTTGTAAGTAAGAGAACTCGGTTTTATTCTTTGTTCGCCATCTCAGCTTTGTTAAAATAAATTTCAACCCCGGTATAATGGTTTCAAGAATATTCCAGTTACAACTTACTTTCTTAATAATCATGTGAATAAGTCGATCCTTCTTTGCCCCATCTCGGCTTTGTTAGAATAAATTCTAACGTCGGTATAATGGTATCGAAGCAATTACCTATTACATAATTATTAAGTACCTTTGAATACCATCTCGGTTTTGTGGAAAAAATTCCAACACCGGTTTAATGGTATTCTAATATATAAAAGTGATGAATAGTTAA
>NC_032025.1:12421303-12443753 GCF_001865875.1 Lupinus angustifolius | reverse complement strand
GCCTAAAAACTACCTAAAATGAAAGGAAAAGAAGAGGAATCAACTAGGAAGAATTTAGAATGGATATACAATGTTTTTCAATTGAGAATTTCATGCTTTTATATAGGTCAAGGTGTTGCACGCTCAGCTGCCCTATTTGGCAGCTAAGCTGCTCACCATTGGCCCGTATGAAGAGCCACTTTGGCCCCTACTTGACCTCTATGGTGGGCTAGGTTACATGCATGGTGACACCTCCTCCTTCTTGTCATAGCCTTATGTCACCCGTGAGGTCATGTTCTTGGCCTTTAAGCAAAGAAAAAGTAAGATGTTCCATGATTTGACCAAAAAATCACTTTTCTGGTGCGCCAGCCGCTTAGTCCACCTGTTTCCCTGCTAAGCTGCCTATTTCAGCAGCTTGGCTGACCTGGTTCCCCGCTCAACTGCATGTTTCAGCCGCTCAGCTGACTGGTTCCACACTCAGCTGCCTATTTCAACAGCTTGGCTGACCTGGTTCCTCGCTTAGCTGCATGTTTCAGCCGCTCAGTTGACTCGTTCCACGCTCAGCTGCCTGTTTCAGCAGCTTAGCTGACCTGGCCTGGTGCTTGGTGCTGGCTGATCTAGCCTGGTGCTTGGTGCCTACCTGACCTGGCCTGGTGCTTGGTGCCTGCCTGACTTGGCCTGGTGCTTGGTGTCTACATGACCTGGCCTTGTGCTTGGTGCCTGGCTGACCTGGCCTAGTGCTTGGTGACCGACTGACCTGGTGCTTGGCTGGACAGCTTTGTGCTTGATTTCTTCACGGTGAAGCAACTTTTTTTCCTTTGGTTTGTTACTTGATTTTTGTTGGTTGCTTGGCACTTTTGGGCTGTTTTCTTTAAGTTAAGGTAAGCATTTGATTTTTGCAAGTTGACTTGCCTACGTTAACATAGGTTTCTCTAAGACGAAGTAAGCTACATTTCTTCAAGGCTAAGTAACCAAATTAAGCACATAGCATGTCATGCTTTAACTTGATTACTTTTAGCAATTCATTTTGAGCTTTTGTCTTCAATTTTTCCTTGAATTCTTATCTATCTTTGAATTTATTCTTTAATATTCAATTTCCTACAAAACTCAACTAAAACTTGGACAAGAATTAATAAAGAACCAATTTATTTAATCATGCAAAATTCACCTAAAAAGTGTTAATTTAAGTTGGTTTTCTACAATTTGCATAGGATAAGTGCCATAGAATGATGGTGAAAAGTGTATACTTTTGGCACTTATCAGTTAATCGATTAAGAAATAACATAAAATCAGTTTTTAACAGCCCGTTAATCGATTAAGACACAGTATAATTGATTAATGACAGTTTTAGTGTGTTTTCTATAAAGGCTGTAATTCTAGCCCATGTGGCATATCTCAAAAATATTTTGAAAATTCATTTTCATACATTGCATTAGAGTGAGAAATTACATTAAGAGAGCTTAGAGAGTGATAGCATTCTGAATAGAGCTTAGATACTCATATCATTGCATATATCTCTAGGTTTTTCAATGCATTGTATTATTGCATAGGTTTCTTGATTTCTTTAACAGTGAAGTGAGGAAAATCTTTTTCTAGAAAAGTGTGCAAATCTTTTTACGAAAACCCTTTGCATTAATTCTCATTTAGATTAGGTTCTTGTGGGTTTTTCTTCTTATAGTTTAGATTGAGTTTAATCGTTGTATCCGAGTATTAAGTACTTAAGACAACTCATCAAAAATAATGACGAACAAGAAAGTTGATCTCTTGGTGAGTGGTATCACCTCAAGAAAGATCTTGACAATATTCACAAAGACTAGGAGGTCTTGGTTCGAGCGATACCTAGACTGGGGCCGAACTGCGAAAGGATAGGAGATCCAAGTGGGCGAGTTAGATAGGTCAAACCAAGGTTGTTAAGCTCATAGGTGCCAAGAAAGAAGCGGCTTAGTTTTAGTTGTATATGAAAGTGTGTGTGTGTGTATACAAACACCAATTTCAATAGTGAAGAATAATCTCTCAAGATTAGAAGGGGAGGCTTGGATATATAATAGCAGTGGACCACAAATGAATCAGGATAAAAATTCCTTGTGCACAATTTTTTATCCTTTATCTCCTTTACTTTCGATCTTTACTTTGTTGTTAATTGATTAATTCTAAGTTGTCTGTTATAATCTGTATTGTTATCATTCTATATCTTCTATAATCAATTGGTTGTATAAAGATTGGTAATCGGTAATTTGTTGTCCAAGAAATCTTAAAATCAAGAAGTGCAAGATTTAGGATAATCGATTATCCACAAGCATAATTGATTAATTCCAAGCACTACTTAGTCGATTAAAACCAGGCTTAATTGATTAAGTGCAGTAGTTTTCATATCTGCACAAAATATAGAAAACGCGGAACAAGTGATCCACTACACCTATTCAACCCCCCTTCTAGGTGTGTTCTGACTTACTGGTACCCAACAAGTGGTATCAGAGCTAGTATGAAAGTGCTAGCTTGACTGCGTGTTCGTTTGATCCTATGGGATAACACTATGGATTACACTAACCCATTTGGCGGAGATGGCGCATCTATCAACCGCCCTTCGATATTTAGTGGCGAGGGATACGTCTACTAGAAAATGTGTATGAAGATATTCATCGAGGCTATTGACACGAATATTTGGGAATCTATGGTCAATAGTCCTTTTGTTCCACTGTACTTGGTGGATGATGAACCTAACGAAAAGTCAAAAAGTCTATGGATTGATGATGAACATAGAACGGTTCAGCGTAACCTTCGAGATAAAAAAATTATCACATCAACCCTATCATATGACGAGTTCTTTAGGGTTTCACAGTGCAAAAATGTGAATGAAATGTGGGATACTTTACAAGTGACCCATGAAGGCACTAGCGAATTTAAGCGTGCCAAGCTAAATGCACTAACACACGAGTATGAGTTATTTTGCATGTTACTGAATAAATCTATTACTGAAATGTAGAAGAGATTTACTCATATAGTTAACCATTTAGTTGCCCTTGATAAATCATTTTCTAAAGGTGAACTAATGAATTAAATTTTCCAATGTCTTGATAGGAAATGGCAACCAAAGGTAATTGCAATCATGGAGTCGAAAGATCTTGATTCCATGTCTCTAGCAACATTATTTGGCAAACTCCAAGAGCACGAGATGGAGTTAGGGCGCTTGATGATGCACGAGGATTCAGATAGGAAAAATAAAATCATCTCTCTCAAGGCTACCACCTCACAAGATCATGAAGATAAAGAGGATGTCAATTCTGACCCCGATCTGGACGAGGAAACTTTAAATCTCCTCGTACAAAAATTCAAAGAATTCTTGAAGAAAAGAGGAGGATTCAAGAGGTTCCAAAATAAGGAAGCGCGAGAATCAACCAAGAAAGGCAATAACCCAAATATGCGCTTCACTTTTCTTGAGTGTGGGAAAGCTGGATATATGAGACTCCAATGTCCGACCTACCTCAAAAAGGTTGAATCCGAGAAGAGCACTCCATGAGACTTCAAATCAAAAAAATCATATATCGTATGGGTTGTTCCCGAGGAGGAATCAACATCAAGCACACCCGATAAGGATGAGTCAGTGCAACTATGCTTAATGGTAAAAACGCAAGAAGCTTGCAGCTTGAGTGGTCAAGATGATACAAATGAGGTATATTCTGACACTTCATCTTCTTCCGATGATTCCCCTACCTATGTAAAATTGTATAATGCTTATATTGAATTACATCTTAACGTAGATAGAAAATAGGTAATGATATTGCATGAACAACAAATTATTAAGATGCAAAAAGAGTTAGATGAACTAAAATTAGAAAATGAAACTCTTGATTTAATGTCCTCTTGCAACTCATGTCATTGCTCTAAAAATAACTTATGTCAACCTGATGTATTCGATACTTGCGAGACTTTGCAAACTGAAAATTTCAAATTAAAAGAAAAAATCGCAAAGCTCACACACAATAGAGATAACCTAGACACATTACTTATTGAATCAAGAAATGTTGGTAACCATACAAGAATAGGATATAAACCCCCAACTAATAATAAAAGGCCATATAGGAGACCTGTAGTCCATACTCATTAAAAGTCACATATTCGCATGGCTACATGTTTCTATTGTGACACTCATGGCCATAACTCCATTGCATGTTATATTAGAAAGTATGATATGCCTAATGGTACTTATGTTTGGGTGAAAAAGGGACAAAGCCCACTGGTTACTAATAAAAAGGGACCCAATATCACTTGGGTACCTAAACAAGACAAGTAATATGTTTTGTAGATATGCCTTTGAACGCATGGGCAACACTAGTATTTGGATAGCGGTTGTTCGAAGTATATGATCGGTGATAGATCTAAATTCTTTGATCTTTCACTTAAAGACTAAGGGTATGTCACCTATGGCGACAACAACCAAGGGAAAATAGTTGGTGTTGGGACAATTGGCAATACCTCTCAAGTAGTAATCGAGAACATGCTCTATGCGGAAGGCTTGGAGCACAACCTATTAAGTGTTAGCTAATTATGTGATAAAGGTAACCAAGTATCCTTCGTTTCTGATTGTTTTATATTTCGTGACAATATAACTAATAATTTTAAGTTTGTCGGTCATCATATAAATAATATCTATATGGTTAATTTGGAAGATGTCACTATATTGTTTTCAAAATGTTTTATTTCTAAATAAAGTGATATGTGGCTTTGACATAGGTGTGTTGCGCATGTCCATATTAAACATCTAAATAAAATTATCATATCACAATTTGGTTGATGGACTACCTAAACATTATTTTAAATCTAAAGAAACTTGTCACACTTGACAATGGTGTAAGGTAGTCAACAACTCATTTGTTTCGAAAAACGTGATATTCACAACAAGGCCATTGGAGCTTCTCCATACAGACTTGTTTGGACCGTCACAAATTATGAGTTTTGGAGGTAGTTACTATGCTTTGGTAATCGTGGATGATTTCTCTAGATTCACATGGACCTTGTTCCTTTCTGTAAAAAGTGACGCTTTCAAATCCTTCAAAAACTTGGCCAAGCAAATCCAAAACCAATTTAACCATAAGATAGTATATATACGTAGTGACCATGGTAGTGAATCTGAAAACTACATGCCCGACAAGTTTTGCAATAAGCACGGTATCCTACACCAATACTCGACTCCTCGAACTCCTCCATAAAATGGAGTTGTTGAGAGGCAAAATCGCTTATTAGATGAGTTGGCCAGGATCATGCTTAATGAAAGCAAAGTGCCTAAATATTTTTGGGCCGATAAAGTGCATATGGTCTACTATGTTATAAATCCAGTACTCCTAAGGCTTAAACTTTTAAAAACTCCTTATGAAATTTTGAAGGGCCAAAAACCTAATATATCTCATCTTCACGCATTTGGATGCAAATTGTAACACCATGAAAATTCCATATATTTTATTAATTATTTATTTTTAACAAAAATTAATTTTAGAAATTAATCAGTAATGAATTAGGCTAAACCGTAGTTGAGTGTTAGTCTTGTTTTGTGAATTCCTATCTTGTGGTAAATGTTCATAACTTTCTGTGACGAAAAGTTTTTGGACTGTTGTCGGACCCAAATTCGTCAGAATTCGGCTTAAAAACGTGTTTTCATTTCCGTAGCTCAGAATCAAATTCCGATTGCGCTTTTGGCTTCGAAATATTATTTCGATTCAGGATAGATATCAAGTTTATCCAAAATGCATTTCTAAATATTTTTCCACTCGGAATTCGGCATTTCAAAATTCTGACCGTAATCGGAAGATTTTAATATCCAACCAAGTATTAGCCGACAATACTCGGGAATGGTCTCATCGCGAATGTTTCGCCAAAAAGTCACCTCATGTTCCCAAGTGAAACTTGTTGGGCAAGCAAGCAAAAATAATCATTTTTTACACTAAACCCCTTAAACCCTTCATCTAACCTTTCACCATTTAATCTTGGAAACTCTTGGCTTGCCTCTCTAAATCTGATTCAATTCTTTTAAAAGAGTCACGCTAGTTAGAAAACCCTTGGCTTGCCTCTCTAAAGCTGATTCATTGCACCTTAAAAGAACCATTTAACTTGGAGAACTCTTAGCATTTCATTTCATTTTTCTCTTCTTCATTCAGATTTTTCTCAAGAACTCCAACGTAAGTTCTTAGTTCTTTGTTCCTAATCTCTTAGAAATCTAGCCATTCATTGTTTTCAATATTCGAGTAAGATGTTTATGCGTATGTTACGAACATTTTCAACCGTTAAAATTTTCTAAAAAAACCTTCATATCTCTTGTTATACGCAAGAGCGTGAAAAATGAGTTTTCGTGAATCTAGAAATTGTTGTTTTGAAACCATGAAATCTTGTTGTTCATGGGGCTATTTTAGTGTTTGAAAATATGCATATTGTTTATGTTGATGAAAGATGATGATTTTGAAATCAAAGAATACTTTAAATCGAAATGTCGCTTTGATCATGAGATCAATCCTTGTAAAAAGGTGTTGAAATGATCATGAACCGATAGCAATCGGGAATGAGACTTTCGAGGATAAATGATGGTTCAAGAATATTAATCTTGGACCGGATGGATGAAAGTCTCAGATGCTCTTAGAATGGATTAAAATGATGTTTTTATCTTAGAGTTAGTAGGAAAACGATTTAACTAGCGAATCATTGATTTGTGTTTTGTATCAGTTTCGAGACGTTCGAAGTGGGACAACCGATCCATTCACGGAAAGGGAATCAACCACACTACAACCCAAGGTGAGAGAGAATACATCGTGACATAGTGGTGTCCAAATATAAAACTATCTCAAAAGTTGAGAGTTATTTCTGTTTTGTTAGAAACTCATACTTAACCAAATGATTTCGTGTCTAGATTAAGTATGATGTTTCTTTAGGCTGAATGTCCCTAAGATAGTATAAAATATCAAGTCTCGTGGTTATTATCCGTGAAGGAATACCACTCGAGAAACTAAAACGCTAGGAATAAAAAACAGTGGAGATTTTTGATCTGGTAGCCCAAAAGGGCGAGGAATTAGTCCTGGAAACCTTACTACCCTCACCTGGGCGAGCCAGCTTAGATATAATATTGGTCGTAGACCTTCTTCTCATTTTCAAATAAATTAGAGACGACTCAAATCATAATCTCACTATAAAAATTTCATATTTAACTTAATAATATAGTAATGCGTTATTATTTCTTTTGGTTATAAAAGGAACAATTTTTATTAGATTTTGTTAGAAACAGATATTAGTAACGTTTGTAGGATAAAAACATATTATTATTATTTACCATATGAAGTATAGCTATCTTATTTCAATTACCAAAACAAACATCTTAAGCAATATTAAATATATAATATAGGAACATAAGTAAATGCATAGAAATATAATAATTAAATAAGTAAATAAAAGGTTCACTAAAAGAAAAAGGGCAGGGTATACGGGTTCCTGGTACCCAAAATCTGAAAGGGATCCAAAATCCCCAAAAGGGATTCAAAATCCCTAATTCTATCCTTTCCTCCATCTTCTTCTGCATTGGCTTGTCCTCTCTCCACGCGACCTTCATGAAGACCGGACAGGGTCACCGGAGATAGTTTCCCTTCTTCTTTCCGGGGTCTAGCAACGATGATAAGGTACGGTGTTGTCTTCTCTCTTTCTCTTTCTTCTTCGTTTTTCTTTCTTCCTTCGTTTGATTGGTTCGGGTAATGGTGATTTTTAGGTTGTTTTGGGGTTTTCCAGTGAATGAATCGAAGTAAAATGAAGACGAAGTGGGAAGGTGGTTCGCGGTGGTTTCTGGTTTGGACTCCTGTTCTCACGGTGGTCACCGAAGTAAGGTAGGGACTCGATTGTCCCTTTTCATCGGCGATTAGCCTCGGTGAGAGAAGGCTATGGCTGAGGATGGTTCATGACAGCATCGGAGTGGTCTCGAGTTGCATCTCGACGCCGATAGAGCATAAGGGAACTCGGTAATGACCTCTACTCCTCTTCTATTTAGTCCTTACAGCGTGAAATTAGATGATTATGAAATCTTAATTTTTGGGTTACCTCTATGCGTTTCATACTATCAAACAAGAGTGTGTTATGTAAAAAAGGGAATCACCCATAGTTTTGGCCAATTATATGTATATGCATTTCTGTCTGTAATGCTATGAGTAAGGGATGAAGGAATTACCTGAAAGTGTGCTTTTTTTTTTACTTCCTGAATGTTATGCCCCTGTTTCTGATTTCTCTGTATCGGCATATATGTGATATTTGTTTTCTTTCTCTTCTTTTGATAACTGTTTTGCTACGTTGTAATCTGTTTCTTTGGTTTTTCTATGCTGTAATCTGGTATATACTTTTTGTGTGCACTTGATATCTCTGCATATGCTCTCTGATCCTGCCTCTCCCTCTGTGCATGTGTTATGGATGATATCAGTATGCTTTCTCTGCTTGCTTTGTTTTCTATATTTATTCTCCCCCCTTTCTCTTCTGGTAATGTCTCCTTTTATAGTCATTTGAAGGAAGACCCTGAGGTTGCCCATTTCAATCCAGTAACCTGGAAGGTTTATGCTCCATGATTTCCCTTTATTGTTGCCATTAGGCTGATTCTGTAACTGAAATGGTTTATTTGTGCCTGCTGAAGTCATGGCTGTTTTTTTATCTTTGATAGCTATTTAATCTATGAAGGGTAACTAAAATGATTGATTATGCATCCTCTGAATATCCATTAACTGGAATCAGTGGTAATCTTTCTGCCATTACTACCTTAAAAGTGTAACTGTAGTCATATTTATTTGCAATTGTGTACTGAAAAGTTAACAATATAATCTTGCATCTTTTGGTGTACCATTTTAGTTAGACTTTTACTGATTCCCGCCTGACTTTCCTTTATCTTCGTTAGAACATGTAACCGAAAAGGGATATGCCATGTGGCTTGCCATTGCTTATTGCTTTGATTTGTTCTCTGAATGATTACTCTTCCTGAAATTACTCCATAATTATTTTCATTCATGTTGATTGTGAGTCTATGTAACTGTCGAGAGTTTTTTTTTTCCGCCAATGATTGTCTCTGAAACAGAACCGCTACTTTATATCTGTTGAGGGCCACTTGGAATTGTGCTGAATGTCTTTTAACATGTGTAACCGAAACAGAGTGGTAATTGGTTAACTCACTATGTCTCTAATTATTCTGTCTAATCACACTGGATTTGATGCCTGTGTATGGCTCGTTGCGTTGTGTATAGGCTCTTCTGTTATGTGGTATGTTCGCTGATTATTGAATCATGATCTTATTTGTATAGCTTGATTGAGTTAATTATGTTCTGTTAACATTGTGACCCAGAGAACATAGTGCGTTCTATAATGAATATTATCACCCAATCATGATCTGGATTTAATATTTTCTTTAATAGCTTCTATAGGTTATTATATATTCAAGTGATATTCTGGTAATGTTACAGGCTATTATTTGTACTTATTTTGTTGGGTTTCTCATAGTACAATACTTGTGTTATATAAAACTCGTCTAATCCCCATGGGTTTCTCAATTTGTACTTATTTTGTTGGGTTTCTCATAGTACAATACTTGCTTCTAATAATCAGGTTTTTTTGTTGTCAATATGATTTTTGCATCCTTGATCACTGTTAAAATGAATTCCCTTGACAAATTGAGATAGAATTTTCACCCCGTTTGTTCATTTTCACATGAAGGTCTTCCGAACCTCTGATTCAGTTTTAATTATTGTTTTCTGTTTCTTCAGGCAACACGGTCCTTGAAAAATGTCAGGGAGATGTGGACTGAGGTATGCTTTGTTCCTTTGGATTTAATTCCCATGCACTTGTTATATCAGCCAATGATCTAATTGTTGTGTGTACAATCAGGTGCCGAAGATGGGTAAGGGAAAGAAAAAGGCTCGGCCAGTTAACAAGGACAGATTCATCATCAAAATGTTCCTCCGTGGGGATTCTGTTATCATTGTTCTCAGAAACTCCAAATGAGCTTATATAGCATCACTATCTGATATGGATGTAATTGGTTTTGTAGTATTTGTCATTTTGTTATGCTCTTGGTCTGTCTAGACTTTCATGCCATCTGAAAGTTTGTTGCCATGTTGAGATATTAGCAGAGGATGTAGTTGGTATTTTCATGTTGACCTCGTGAACAGTTTTAAAGAATTCATAGATACCATACCCTTTACAGTCATGTACATTCTAATCCTTTGATTGTATGAAAATAGTTTTTAACATGTAAGGATCTCTATCAATTCTGCATTATTCATAACATCAAATATCGTTGTGTATGATTTCTACTGAAAGTTACAATATAACAACCTTTTCTATACCATATTGTCTTTAATAGTTAGAAGATAAATTGACAATTGTATTAAGATTTGAAGTTCAAAATTTTGCTTGTTATAGTTAAATATAAAAAAAGTAAAAGTAATCTAAAAGGACAATTTCTGAAAGTGCCTCGTTTTCTTATTATATTTTTTATGAAAACTTAAAAAGGTGTAGATTTTTTTGGATCAATAGGAAACTAGATTTTTTTAGATTATCCACCACATTGAAGATTTAATTTGAAAGAGTATCATCAATTAAGTCTAAATGTACTTTGCATTATGAATTACCTTACATCACGAGAAAGATATCGGATAGGATAAAATTGAGTGTTTACAGTTGTCCCTCTTTATTTATTGTTTACTAGATAGCAAATAAGTTGATGTTTGAGTGTTATCTTTGTAAGCAATTAGTAAAGAAATGAATGCAAATTTTGTTACAAATAGGCGAAAACAATGTTCACGACACAAAAATCTGATAGAGAACGTGGTGTTTATTAATGGATCATGAAATAAGAAAAATAATTGTGAGAACGCGAGTCGGTTACTGCCGAAACTCATAAACTTACATCAGGCTCGAGGTCCTGAAAGTGTAATTTTAAAACGAGAACGCATGTCGGGTACTGCTGGAACTCGATAGAATAAAAATTAAGTGAGAACGCAGGTTGGGTGCTTCCGGAACTCGAGGCAATAAAATGGTAAATGCGAGAACGCACGTCGGGTGCTGCTGGAACTCGAGACAATGAAATTTAAGCGAGAACACAGATCGGATACTGCCGGAACTCGCCTATCGGTAGGTTGAGAGGGATTGGGTTGGCTTGAGCTAGCCTACTTTCTACCCGTTGTGGCCTAAAAACAACTTTTCTGCAACGAATTTTATGAATAGATGCATGATATGAATGAGATGCTTTTTTAATTAGTGTATATATAGTACGAAGTAGGTGGTTTTTGCTTGGAGTGTTTGCATTATTTATTGACAAAATCATGATTTGTTTTTATTTTACATGTCTGTCATCAGTGAGTTTGCTTTTGAGCATCCTTACAACCTGAAGTTCCAACTTCAATGAGTTGTGAAGCCCTTTTATATAGATATGATTTCAGCTCTTCTTTATGGATAGCCATACTGCTCGATTACTTGTTCTGATTGATTATCGCAAAAGGTCATATTATTATTCATCAGTGTATTTTCACAAAAACAACTCATGCACTACTATATGAGGGATAATGAACGAGGTAGGAATTTGTATTGATATTAACATACGGAAGTACAAATTTGAAGGGGTTTTAAGAATGGGTGTATGACATCTCTATCAACTTTCTATAACAATGATAACATTAATTTCCCCTTGCCAAGTTTTGAACTTCGTTAAATTTTTGTCTCCTCAAAATTTTTGCCCTAGTGTCTTGCCAAAAGCGCAATTGTTCAACAGATTTGTCCTTGCGTCTTGTTATGAATTTATTGGATGGGACTGATCATTCAATAAATTGTCCCAGTATTTGCTCATCAATCTGAATCCTTTGAATCACCCCATAATCTACTTCAGGACCTTTGCTACAGATTTATTGGAGGAGCTTGCTCATCCAAGAAATTTGCCTCAGTATCTTTCTTTGATGTCTTCCTAACTGATGACTCTTTCGATTGAGAACGACTTTTTTTGATAATAACCCCTAACTTTTGCTTAGGCCGCCCTTTTAGGTTTTCGACCTAACGGGATGTTCTTTTTCTCATTTTTACTTGTTAGAAATATTGGTGTAATGATCATTTTGTGCGAGTGTTGGTTTAATGAATGCATTTAAAATATTTCTCTTTGGAGTCAGTTTGCTTTTTTACCCTTAGCGTGGTTCCAAACAAATTATTCCTCAACAAGGACTTTTTGGGCTTGAATCGTGGTCTGCTTAAATGGTTTTCAAAAAAATAGATATTAAGGCTCAAATTGTGTTTCCCTTCCCACTACATATCCTTTTCTCCAATACCCTATTTCCAATTATTCATTTCGTGATTTTATTGCTTCGTTTTTTACTATTGATACGATTGAGGATCTGATGTGTTTTTGTCCTAATTTTGGCCTAAGATCGCTTAAAGATCTTAGCGGATCTTTTCTCGTTTTTCTTTTGTTTTGAGATTTCTAGACTCTCACTTATTTGATTAGAAGCACTATTCTTTTGAATTTTGAGGAATATTTGAAAAACTACCCTTCCCCAATCATTAATGTTTTTGCGGGATTTTTATTTTGATCATCACTTCATGAAGTCTAGGCTAAAATAGGGTGACTAGGGATATCTTCATAAGTGTTTAGGGATTATAAAGAAGCCTTGTGACATTGAAAACAATTATTTGAGAATTCACACTTTTTGGACATTTGTCTACATCATTCTCCATTTTTACTCAAAACATGCATGCAATTTTATAAATAATTGTCGTGTCATTATAATAATATTCCTAAGAAATTGAGTTTTCCTTTTCTCCTTTTTTTTCGTTTCTCCTTTTTACTATGAAGTCGCCTCAAGCATAGTATCTCTTCATTGTATCAGAATTTTGCAGAGAGACAAAGGTCTTCTCCGTCCATGTTGGTCAGAATGAGAGCTCCACCTGAGAAGGCTTTCTTTACCACATATGGACCTTCATAATTGGGTGTCCATTTTCCCCGGTGATCCTTTTGAATAGGTAAAATCTTCTTGAGTACTAGATCACCTTCCCTGAATGTTCGAGGGCACACCTTTTTAGCATGTGCCCTCATGATCCTTCTCTGGTATAATTGACCATGACATATGGCTGCCAACCTTTTTCCTTCAATAAGATTCAACTGGTCATGTCGGGCTTGGACCCATTTTGCCTCTTCTAATTCAGCTTCCGCAAGCACTCTTAATGATGGGATTTCGACTTCTATCGGTAGCACTGCTTCCATCCCATAAACCAGAGAGTAGGGCGTTGCCCCAGTTGATGTGCGGACAGAAGTCTGATAACCATGAAGTGCAAAGGGTAACATATCATGTCAATCTCTGTACGTCACCACCATTTTCTGGACTATCTTCTTTATATTTTTATTTGTTGCTTCCACTGCTCTGTTCATCTTAGGTCTGTAGGGCGAAGAGGTGTGATGTTTGATTTTGAATTCCTCACACATCTCTGTCATCATCTTGTTGTTGAGATTGGTAGCATTATCCGTGATAATTTTCTGAGGTAAACCATAGCGGCAAATCAACTCCTTTTTTACAAACTTGAGCACCACCTTACGAGTCACGCTGGCATATGAACTCGCCTCGACCCACTTGGTGAAGTAGTCAATTGCAACAAGGATGAAACGATGATCATTGGAAGCTTTTGGTTCGATCGGGCCGATAACGTCCATACCCCACATAGAAAATGGTTAGGGCACAAACAAAACATTTATCATGTTGGGAGGTGCATTAATATTGTCAGCATAAATATGGCATTTGTGACATTTCTACACATGATCACAACAATCACTTTCCATTGTTAACCAGAAATAGCCTGCTCTCATAATTTTCCGAGCTATTGAGTGCCCATTTGTATGAGTCCCAAACATTTCTTCATGTATTCCTTGGATGATTTTCTCTGCTTCTTTGGCTTCTACACATCTTAGTAGCGTCATATCATGGTTTCTTTTGTACAACACATTTTCGTTTAGAAAGAAACCCATAGCTAACCTTCGTAGAGTCCTTTTATCATTTTCCGTGGCCTCGAGAGGATACTCTTTGCTCTTGAGGTATGTCATTATGTCATGATACCAAGGCTTTCCATCAGACTCAGATTCGATTTCACAACAGTATGCTGGTTGATCTTTGCTTGATGTTCTGATAACTAGCATTTCCTTTTCACCTATCTGGAACATAGAGGACAAAGTTGCCAAGGCATCAGCCAACCGATTATCTTCCCTTGGGATATGGTACAAGTCTATTTTCTCGAATTGGTCGATCAATTTTTTGATATGATCTCTATATGGTATCAACTTAGTGTCTCTAGTCTCCCATTCCCCTTTTACTTGATGAATCACCAGAGCGGAGTCTCCGAATACTTCTATGGAATTAATTTTTGACTCAAAGGCCGCCTCCAAACCCAAGACACATGCTTCATACTCTACGATATTGCCCATATTCCGTGCCCAAGTATATTGGAAGCCCGATCGAACACCAAAGTCCATCTATCTCCTTCTATTTTACTGCTTGGAGATATCATCATAATTCCTTCATCGGGAAATTCTTCATTCATCAAATCTCCTTTGTCTACCGGTTAGCTGGCAAGATAATCGGTAAGGACACTTCCTTTTATTGCCTTCTGGGTGACATGTATGATATCATACTCAGATAATAGCACCTGCCATCTAGCAATTCTCCCTGTCATAATAGGCTTTTCAAATATGTACTTAATTGGATCCATTTTAGATACCAACCAAGTAGTGTGGCTCAACATGTATTGCCTAAGACGACGCGCAGCCCAAGCCAAGGCACAACAGGTGCGTTCCAACAGAGAATACCTCTTCTCACAATCAGTGAATTTCTTGCTCAGGTAATAAATGATCTGCTCTTTCTTTCCTAATTCATCATTTTGTCCTAGAATACAACCCATGGACTCATCCAGCACTGTTAGATACATGATTAGGGGTCGGATTGGGACTGGAGCCATCAATATCAGAGGTTCTATCAAGTATTGTTTGATTTTGTCGAACGCTGTTTGGCAGTCTTCATTCCATTTCACCACTTGATTCTTCCTCAATAACTTGAATATGGGTTCACAAGTTGCAGTTAGCTAGGAGATAAACCGAGAGAAATAGTTCAGTCACCCCAAGAATCCTCTGACTTCTTTATCAGTCCTAGGAGTTGGCATCTCAGCGAATGACTTGATCTTTTCAGGATCAACCTCTATGCCTTTCTGACTAACAATGAAGCCCAGGACTTTGGCAGATTTCATTCTAAAACTGCATTTAGCTGGGTTCAATTTGAACTGATACTTTCGTAACCTCTCAAAGAGCTTTCGCAGATTGGGGACATGGTCTTCTTCTTATTTAGATTTTCAAATGATATCGTCGATATAGATTTCGATCTCCTTGTGCATCATATCATGAAAAATGGCGACCATGGCCCTTTGATATGTGGCCATAGCATTCTTTAACCTGAATGGCATCACTAGATAGCGGAAGGTGCCCCATGGGGTAATGAATGTTTTATCTATGTCTTCCGGAGCCATCTTAATCTCGTGATACCCGGAGTATCCGTCCATGAATGAGAATAAAGCATGATAGGTTGTGCTATCGACTAAAACATCGATGTGTGGCACTGGAAAGTCATCCTTTAGACTAGCCCGATTAAGTTCTCTATAGTCAACACATATCCGGAGCTTCCCTCCTTTCTTTGGCACTGCAACTATGTTGGCCACCCATTCAGGGTATGTAGAGACTGTCACGAACTTGGCTTCCAACCATTTTTCCACTTCCTCTTTGACTCTTAAGGAGATGTCTGGTCTCATCCTTCATAGTTTTTGTTTTACTAGTTTAGAGTCTTCTTTTAGTGGTAGTTTGTGTTCCACTAAATTCCAATCTAGACCTGGCATCTCCTCATATGACCAAGCGAATACATCCTTGTACTCGTGTAGAAGCATGATGAGTTTTCCTTGCTCAATGCTATTCATGGTTGCGCCTACCCGAACCTCTTTCCTCTCTTCCTCTGAACCCAGATTCACCAACTCGATGGGTTCCCCATGAGGCTGAATTTCACGGCGTTCCTGTTCGACTAATCTCAACAATTCAGGGGACGCTTCCCAGTCTTCGCCACTATTACCTTCCTCGACTTGATTTATCGGATGATCCAATTTTGGCAAGTGATTATTAACGATGTCATTAGATGTAGATTCGATATCAGATCTGCATTATGGTTTGCTGGTTTATATCAGGTTGGTTTATTGATTTGTTTAGGCGAAAAGTGCAAATAAAAAAATAAAATCGTACAATAAATGGAATGAAATGCGATGCTTTGTTTTATTAGAAGTCACACTGATGAAGATAAAAACATGCCCTTATTAAAACGAGACCCAAATGCCCAGGGCTAGGCAAATGGTGATCAAACAAGTTCAGAAATGCCAAAAACATTTTATAATTACATTGGACCATAAATACATCTAGCAACATCCTCTCTGGTCCAATTGTCCAATATCCTGCCTGGAGGGCACTAGTACACCTGACTGAAATCATGATCTGGCTGGTCTCCACTCATCATTGCAATCAATTTTTGTTCTATGAAGCCTGCACTCACAAAACTGTGACTGATGTGGGGATGGGAATCATTCTGCTCTCATTTCTGTAACGCCCCGGACGAGTCGTACTTCTCTTCTTCTCATCTGCTAGTCAGGCTTTGTCAGCTTTGCTAGGTTTATAGCCCAGTCCATATCGACCATTATTAACCGGGAGGGTTATGGTATTTTCAATTCCCTGGTCGTATCTCCCTAAACCTTTTCCAGGCTAGAATCATTTCCTTAGCATGACCCTGGCCATATTAATGGAGACATTAGAGGGTGGAGGATTTAGTTTAGGATATCCTCCCCTATGAGAAGAAGCACTTGCAATTTCCAACGCCCGGAAAGAAGACTCTAACGCTTCAGTGACAGCTTCTATGTACGGGGTATCACTAAGATGGGACACCAGAATGTCTTCTTCACCCATGATGGTTATTAACTTGCCCCCCACAATATACTTAACCTTTTCATGCAATAAGGAAGGTATAACGCCGGTGGAATGTATCCATGGTCTTCCTAACAGACAGTTGAACGACAGATTGATATCCATGACCTGAAAAAGGATCTGGAAAGTACACGGTCCTATTTTCAGGCAGAGGCGGGAGTGGGAAGAAAGTCACAGGGTTCGTCCAACAACCCGGAAGAGGAGCGAGAAGCCGAAGAGGAAGACTGTGTGGAGTTGGTATGTATAGATGACTTCATTGAGGTGGTGGACATGTCTTCCGATTCTGAGACGGAGGAGGATCCCAGCGAGTGTTCTAGTACCCCCGCTAACCCCGGAGCTAGTCGCTAGTGGTCATTTCTATTTCTAGTTGCCCTTGAGGCAAGTATTTGTTTAGGGTACTTATAAGGTTCTGAATAAACCAGACTATTTTATATATTTTAGTTTGGATTAAGATGTATTTCGCTTTGCCTTGTATATGTTTTCAGTTATTTCAATAAAGGATCATTCCACGAATTATTGTTGTCTTTTCCGCATTTTAGGTTACTATATGTGATGTCCTGAAGAGGAATTAAATGGAAATGAAGAGTTTTACATTATACAAAAAAATTTACCCATTTTTGGGAAATATTGTTAGAGTAATTTTCGGGGCGTTACACAAATGTTTTATTTTAAACAATGGAAAACGTGCTTTAGGAAAGTTTGATTCAAAAGCGGATGAGGGTATATTTTTGGGATATTCAATGCATAGTAAGGCATATAGGTTTTTAAGAAATACACCATGCATGTAGAAGAGTCGATCCACGTTCATTTTGATGAATTTTCTCCAAAAGAAAAGAGAAAGGTCTTGTCTGATGATGTTGTCGGTGCTTTGGAATAAGCATATACTAAGGACTTGGAAAAATACAAAGAGGCTCATGATGATCAATAAGTCAGTGAGGATCATCAGGACTTGTCGAGGGTGTGGAAAACCAAGAATGACCATCCACTTGATAAAGTGAAAGGTGATAGTTCTATAGGGGTGATAACATGTAATTCTTTGCGTATTTTTTGTAATTTTGTAGCTTCCGTATTGCAAATAGAGCCTAAGACCGTAGATGAGGCCATAGAGGATGAGAATTGGGGTATAGCTATACAAGAAAAGCTAAACTAGTTTGAATGAAATAATGTATGGGACTTGGTCCCCAAACCAAAAGATGATCCGATAATTGGCACCAAATGGATCTTCAGAAACAAACTCGACAAATTTGGCTTAATAATACGAAACAAAGCATGCCTAGTGGCAAATGGATACAACCAGGAGGAAGGTATCGATTACGATGAGACCTATGCCTTTGTTGCAAGGTTAGAGCCCGTTAGGATGCTATTTCCATTTGCATCGATCATGAACTTTAAATTGTTCCAAATGGATGTCAAGAGCGCCTTCTTGAATGGATTCATTTCAGAAAATATTTATGGTGAGCAATCGCCCAGTATTGAAAAATATAAATTCCCGAACCACGTTTATTAACTCAAAAAGGCACTTTATGGTCTAAGATAAGCTCATCGAGCTTGGTATGATAGACTGAGTATCTTTCTTTTAGAAAAAAGGTTCATAAGGGGTAAGGTTGACACAATGCTCTTTATCCAAAAATCAGATAATCATGTTTTGTTAGTGCAAATATATGTTAACGATATTATCTTTGGAGCTACTAATGACCTCATGTACTAGGAATTTTCTGATTTGATGCAGGGAGAATTTGAAATGTAAATGATGGGGGAGCTTACTTTCTTCCTCGGATTACAAATTAAGCAAATGAAAAGCAAAATATTTGTCCACCAATCAAAATATTGCAAAGAGCTACTTCACAAGTTTGAGATCGAAAAGATGAAAAAGAAAAAGTGGTAGAGGTAACTAAGCATCGCGGCATAATAGGCTCATTACTTTATTTAACTATGAGTCGTCCTCATATAATATTTTGTGTTTGCATGTATGGGAGATATCAATCTATGCCTAAAGAATCACACTTTAGTTCTACTAAATGTATTATGAGATATCTCAAGGGAACCCTAAATATGGGATTATGGTATCCTAGGGATGCCTTGCTATCATTGGTAGGATATTCTGATTCCGATTTCGCCAGTTGTAAATTGGATCGAAAAACACTAGTGGAAGCTTGTGTTTCTTTACATAGTCTCATGGCACAGCAAAAAGCAAGCTTGTGTTTCTTTATCCACCGCCGAAGCGGAATACATTGTCGTTGATGTGTGTTGCGCTCAAATCCTTTGGATGAAGCAACAACTTATGGATTTCAGTCTCAAGCTAGAAAATATACCTATTAAATGTGATAACACAAGTCCCATAAACCTATCAAAGAATCTCATTTTGCATTCAAGAACCAAGCATTAGAAATAAGGAATCATTTCTTGCGTGATCATGTTCAAAAAGGTGATTGTGTACTTGAATTTGTTGAAACCACTAAACAACTAGCGGATATTTTCACCAAGCCCCTTCCACGGGATACACTATTTGTTCTTAGAAGAGAACATGGAATTCTTGATGAACAATATCTCAACTAGTTTGGTTAATGGTATTGTGTGCCTTTGCATGATCAATATGCTTATCTTTATAATATATGTTGAATGCATGATTCCTTTGTGCTTGTAAATTGTATTCATGATTCTGTATTTATGTGCTAGATTATGTCTAGAATAGATTCTTAGGTTCAGTGTCTTAGCATGCCATTCTCAAAAATGTACTCAAATCTATGATTTTACTAATATTAATTGATTAACTTGTGTCATAATCGATTAAGTTGAGTTCCAGTAGCTTCAACATTTTGTTTTCTAACACTTAATCGATTAAGTCTTTCATTAATCGATTAGTTGGGCTCAACTTTTTCATAAATTTAAGACTTTAATGAGTTTTAATTAATTAACATGTGCTTTAATCAATTAATAGTAGTAAACTATATCAGATACAATACACGTTTGAGAAAGGTTTTTCAAACCCTAAACTCAAAATTTCTGCCCTTTTTCAATCAATTGGTGAAATTGTCATTCCTAATCACATAGCCACCTAAACAAAGCCCCAAGAAGCCATATTAGACATCAATTAACCCCTCAATCAACATAAATCCAAAAATCCTAGATTTTTCCCCATTTCCAAACCCTAGCCTAGAAACACAATAAATCAATTATATAATTGATTAACCCTCTCCAATCCGAGAAAAATGTCAGATGGAAAACAAAAGAGAATCAAAACCACGACAAATCATTCTAAAAGAACCGAAATTGAATCTTCATTTGGTCACGGTGATAGAAGGGATCGTGGATATACATTCGCTATGTGGATATAGCTTGGATGATGGAGCAAGGCTTCGAGTTTCCTCATAGGATGGAAATACAAGGAGTGAATCATTTTCTCGAGCTAAATGGAAAGATATACCCTACTCTTGTTAGGGAATTTTATGCCAAATTTCGCTATAAGGATGGAAGTTATTGGTCAATGGTGTCCCGTAAGTTATTTGAATTGAATGAGGACATATTTCTGATTGTGGGAGGGTTGTTCAGTGATGGCTCTGGCTTAGGGGACTGTTCAAATGAGTTATGGAACTCATTCGACGCGATTGAAATGTATAAATCATGTCTTAGAGGATCTCACTTGTATGTGCATGGCGAACTAACCAAAGCCAGATCGTTATCGGTGGAAAACCGACTTCATCATTACTTAGTGGCATACATACTAGTAAAGAGAAATACAAACCATGCCCAGCCGACTGTTAATTGTAACGCCCCGAAAATTACTCCAAAAAAATCTTGCTCAAAAATGGGTATTTTTTTTTATAATGATGCCATATAAATTTTATTTCCTTATATTCGTTTCATCTACGGAACATCACTTTAAGTAACATACAGTGTAGAAAATCAAAAACACCATTACATAGAGGTAATAAAAATATAACTCAATATAACTTTGAATCATGCTTCATTAGAATATCATGAAATGTTGGTACAAAGTACAAGGCGGAATCTAATCGTCGCCCAAATAAAACTACTCCAAAATAAATACCCTGCACAGATACACTAATCAAAAAGCACAAGGGCCTGTGTAGGTATAACGGTTTTCCTTAATCCTCCATGCACCCTTCTGGGACATCGAAAAGCGGTAACTCAGAATGCTGGCAGAATGATCCATCTGAACAAAACGTGAATAGAAGACAAACAGAAAGAAGAGGGAGTAAGACAACTAATGAATATTACTCATTGGCGGCATGGAATTACACGAAATATCACATCCAGACAGACACACATAATAAACACAACATATACATCACATATAAAAAGACACAATGATGAATGATGTTATAATCTCAGATTATGAGGATCAAAGTCCACAATCTCAATGTATGAATGTTATTCTTGTTTCATCCATCCTTTCACCAATATCCTTCCAATATACTATTCGGAAATAACCAAGAGTACAGGTCCCATAACAAGCTGATTTGAACGCACCAAAATTATTCATCGCAAGGATATATGATCGGTCTGTTCCGAAGAACTGTCCATATCAGGACAGTGTCGTATCAAACACTTTCTGGGCATCCCTCTCATTGATCCTAATTGCAAAGAGGGGTTGTCAGAGATCGTCTAGTTTGCGCTGTAAGAACTGTCCGATCCAATAGAATACCTAATCTAGGAATACAAGGGACTCGTCTCACCTAGACTCACCCTCAAGACTTTGCTGACGAACCACCGCCATCGTCGTCCCTCTCAACATCTCGGGGCTCGTTCGTCTCCTGTAAATTTCCTCTCCACTACTTCATTATCCATAATGAGTATGCACACTAACCGAGGTTAGCCGATTAAATCTTTTAGTCATTATTTTATATGATCGTCCCAACCTAAGACATCTCCCAGAGGAATGCTTCTTTTAGGACTCGATCTTACGTCAACACGTAAATAGAGGAATAATATCCCTACCACTATGAACCATCGCTGAATGACCCTAGACGGCCACATGGTCAAGCCTCTTACGGTCAGATGACCTCACTGCGTGGTATCATGTAATCCTTTTTTAGGCATCGCCCTAACCCTAAATAGGTGCAAGAACAAAGATACTTGTATAAGTTTGTCGATTTCGGGAACTAGGTTCAATCATCTGAGTCACGGTCTTTCCTAAGGGTAAATACACTTCACACTCAAGCTATGGCTATTGCCTTTAACAACACAATTCCTTACTTTTATTACTTTCAAGAATTTCATTTAGTTATTTACCTTTATAAATTCTTGATGACAAACATGCCATTAGGCTCTCGTATATATGAGAGTTATCATTTAGGCGACTTAAAAAGAACTCACGTCTGTATGGAGTCATCTCGCTCAAGCGAGAGCTGTCTCGCTCAAGCAAGGGCACATCCATTTTTTGGCATTTGTGGCTTAAGCGAGAGCTGTCTCGCTTAAGCG
>NC_032025.1:12420438-12421203 GCF_001865875.1 Lupinus angustifolius | reverse complement strand
ATTTTAATTACTTTTCTCAAGGAAAATATTTCTCATTTATATCACATGTTTTTAAACCTTGAATTTAACAATTATCACATACATATCATTCCCATAATAATCATTCAAACGTTATAATTCAAGAGTAAACATGATGTTTGCATATATAAACATAACATAAATCGGTATAAGAAATATTGTTGTACTTAATCCAAAAAAACAGACAATTGATTAAGTAGAACCTTTCTTAATACCCAAGGCAACTCCAAACTTGTGAGGGAGTTTGGGCTACCGGATCAAAACTCTCCATTGTTTTCGATCCCGATGCATTTTAGTTTCTTGAGTGGTGTTCCTTCATGGATAATGTTAGGTATCAGTGGCCTAGGAACACCTAGAAGGGGGGTTGAATAGGTGTAGCGGTTAACAATCACCACTTCTTGAACCAAAACCCAATTGCTGGAAAACAGTCCAGTTAATTGATTCATAATAGGGTTTAATCGATTAACTATTGCACATAACAGAATGATCAGACAGGAAAATGGCAGAGTAATTAAAACGAAATTGAACAGATATAATACAGATATTTTTACTCACAATTATTAAGTATATGGCAATAAACAAATATCCAAGTTTTCAATTACATATTCAATTTATAATGGCAAGAAACATAAAGAAGATAAAGAGAGAAAGAACAGTGCAAAAAGGATTTTATCCTGGATCGTTTGCGGTCCACTGCAAACTACATCCAGGCCTCCCCTTCTAGATCAGGGAGATTTTCTTTCTTCA
>NC_032025.1:12418228-12420338 GCF_001865875.1 Lupinus angustifolius | reverse complement strand
TTAAATGAGTTAATCAATATCAGTATACAAACGATTTCTCTCTAACAAAATCTAATGCATGAGCATGTGAGCAAGATAAGAATGGATACAAAATTATGCAAAAACAGTAAGCACATAAACGCAAATTAAGCCAGCATAATCTATCTTCTCACGCATGCAACTCTCTTGCAAAAACACAGTAAAATATGTATGAAAAATGCTCTCTAAACATCCCTATACAATAGAATGCAATGTTATGGGTTTCTGAATAATGTCTTCTACTTATAGAATAGAGAATATGCGGTTACATTCGTTGCAAAAACAGTTAAATAGTTAAAACAGATTTCAGTTATAACACATAATAGCAGACTAGTTAATCGATTAAGGCTTCCATTTAATCGATTAATGGGGCAACATAATGACACAGAATTCAGTTAAAACAGAAAACGCATATTTAACAGAAAAGTAGTTGAGTTAATCGATTAAGTTACCACGTTAATCGATTAACTGGAACATTTATGCATATGTTTCAAATGGTAAACTTCTCATATGTTATGCACAATATATATACATGCTTTACCAATTATATTATGCCTAATATGCACATATAACATGTATGATAGATGCATGAACATACAATTAACTAGATGATGTATCTCATGAATATGATATGACAACTAAGATGGCTTAAGAGACTAGCATCTAGGTTCACCTAACCTATACTCAATTACTACGACACACATCCCAAACTACTTAGATTATAGACTCAATTTACATCCTAGTCTAGACATGACCAAATGAGCATAAGGCCTATTGATTGTTGAGCCATCTTCAAGCTTTGTTAAAACCTTGTCTTCATCAAAACATAGGCAAAGACATGCTAGTGCTATCCTTGACTCTTTGCACTTTCAATCTCCCCCTTTTTGATGATGACAAACACTTCATCAAAATTCTTCAATTATTGATGGATATGCTTGATTAAGGTTGTTTTTCTGAGAACAAAGTTAAAGTGCATTGCTTCCTTATAGGTAAGCAAAATTATGTACTGAAGCTTAATACAACAACCTACAAAAAAACATTATACAACGTGCAAAATGTATGTAACACAACAAGCAACCTTTCTCTCCTTTTTGACATTATCAAAAATATAAACGTATTCAATTCTGTTCAAAATTTAGGAGAGTTATTATGGTTAAGACGGAATGTAGTTAATCAATTAACATTGGGTATGTAACTAATTAATCAGTTATTAAGAAGCTTGAACAAATTCACAGTTTTTACATCATTTACTCGACTAAGTGAAACTGTTAATCGATTAAATTGAAAGCAGATAGCCACAGAACAATTTGAATGACATGAAGGGTTATGCATAAGCAAATCAAGCATGGGATGATTACGCATTTGATATATAAGCAATTTGCAATAGGCACAATCATTCCAGATAATTCATATACCAATCATGATCAAGATTAATTTCAAACAAAGTAAAGTGCTATATGCAACATAATTAACAAGCAAGTATTAACGAAATAATTCGAAAACATTTTACCACAAAATGTAAAACAGAAGTTCAGTAGTAGATATTGAGCTGTTACAATCCAAATAAAAACAGCAATGCAATACAAAACATAAGATCTCAAGAGGAAGCAGGATCCACAAGGTCCATTAGCTATGAAGACTAAACTAAGGCTCTAAGGTTTCCTATCTCAAGATGAGATGCAGGGTTCTGGATGTCAGGAGTCGACGAACTACAACAACCCTTGATGAACACACTCAGCTTGTTGAACTCAGCAATCATTCTTCTATTTTGAGATTCATTAGTAGACTGAATATAGTTCCGCAAGGATTGATAATGGTTGTCAAGGTATTCATTCTGACGTTCCTCAAAATTTTCCAAATCCGTATGATATGAATCCTTAAGAGACTGAAAGTGAAGGTCGATCCTATTATTGAGACATTGTTCCATAGCATCCATATAAGCTTGTCCAAACGTAGGTTCTTGTGATGTGTGTCTTGGATACTCTCCCTGAGTTGCAGCAATTGGCTCTTGATTCATGTCTTGATCATCTTCACCAGAAGGATCAAGGTTGACATTGTTGAAGTCCTCTTGATATTGCCAAGTGTTGCCATA
>NC_032025.1:12409641-12418128 GCF_001865875.1 Lupinus angustifolius | reverse complement strand
GTCAATTACTCGGGATATGAAGATACTATATAGAAGTAGTCTTGATTGAGAGACTGAGACACTATACATGACCTTCATAATTCCATTAGGCCAGTTTATTATGATGTTCTCCTTCACAACAAACATAAACCTCAAACCATTCACGGTAGGTTGTGCATGATTTGTATTTCTCTGAATCAGTATGTACGCAATCAAGTAGTGTAGGAGTCTGTTTTCTACGGACAGTGACCCAGCTTTGGTCAATTCGCCTTGGACATAGAGTTGAGGTCTACGCAAACACGACTTATACATTTCAACAGCATCGAATGAGTTGTCGTTTATCCAACCACAATCACTTAAACTAGCACCAGAAAAGGCTAAACCACCCACATTCATAAAGACTTCTTTGTTAATCTCAAACAATTTTCCAGCTACCATCGACCAATATTTTCCATCTATATATCTAAAATTTTCATAATACTCCCTAACTAGAGCATGGTAAATATTACCTTTCAATTCCAAGAAGGGGACAGCCCCTTGAGCTTGTAAGCCATGCGGAAATTCGAAGTTTTGTTCCGCAAGCCAAGTCACATTCGCAAACCGGATATAGGTGGGTTTTCTTCCCTGAAACTTCTGCAACCGAGTTTCTTGTAGAATTAAAGAGTAGTATGGGTCCTCGCGGTTCTGCCTTGGTTATGGAGGAGGCACGGTTTTTGGAGCACGCAGTGGACGTTGTGCGGTTGTCTTGATTCTCTTTCCACGTCCTTTATCCATATCAAACACTGAATCGTGATGGAGGTTTTAAAGGAAGGTTGAGGAAAACCTAGGGTGAGGTTTTGAATTTTGGGGAAAGCGACTGCTTAGAAATAGGAGATGGGGAAGACGGTTTATGGAGGAGTGATTCAGTTTAGGGCTAAGATTAAGCTTAGGATGATGTTGGATTTGTTCCTCTGAGATTTGAGAGAAAAGGGGATGAATGGGGTTTTGAAAAATGTCCATAAACGCTTTTGTTTCTGATATACTGATGTCGTTAATCGATTAACAACATCTCTTAATCGATTAACCTGATCTGAAAATGCCAGTTTTAAAATTTTTGGCCTGGGTAATCGATTAAATGAGTTACTTAATCGATTATATACATTAGTTTCAGCGTTTGGATGTTTTTAAAAGCATGCATGGATTTCAAACTTAATTGGATAATTTGATGTTTAAGCTATCACATATATTTAGAGCTTTTAAGCACAGAATCATGGATTTATACAATGGAATCATAAGCATTCAATCATCATTTACAAAGCATTTAAAAAGGGGATCATGCAAGGCAAAGAAAGAAATTATTAATCGAGATATGTTTCATCAAAGATTCCTAGTTCTCTTGGAAGAACATAGAAAGTATCTCGTGAGAGGGGCTTGGTGAAAATATCTACCAATTTTTTAGTTGTTTCAACAAATTCTAATATACAACACCTTTTTGAACATGATCACGCAAGAAATGATGCCTTATTTCAATATGCTTAGTTCTAGAATGCAAAACGGGATTCTTGGAGATGTTAATGGCACTTATGTTATCACATTTAATAGGGATCTTTTCTAATATAAGCCCAAAGTCCTTAAGTTGTAGCTTTATCCAAAGGATTTGAGCGCAACACACACCAGCGACAATGTATTCCGCTTCAGCGGTGGACAAAGCAAAGCACGCTTGCTTTTTGATGTGTCATGCAACTAGGGAGCTGCCTAATAGGTGACAAGTCCCACTAGTGCTTTTACGATCCAACTTACACCCAGCAAAGTCGGAATCGGAATAACCTACCAAGGAAAGTGAGGCATCCCTAGGATACCATAATCCCATATGAATATTTCCTTTTAGATATCTCATGATGCATTTCACAGCAATATAATGTGATTCTTTTGGCAAAGCTTGAAACCTAGCACACATGCAAACACTAAACATAATATTAGGGCGGCTAGTAGTTAAATACAATAAGGAGATGATTATCTCGCGATAATTGGTTACCTCAATCGCTTTTCCCTTTTCATCTCTGTCCAGATAGCATGCAGATGCCATAGGTGTAGATGCATCCTTACATTGCTCCATGTCGAACTTCTTCAATAATTCCTTGCAATACTTCGACTGATGGATGAATATGCCACTTTCCATTTGTTTTATTTGAAGTCCAAGAAAGAAGGTCAGCTCATCCATCATCGACATCTAAAACTCCCCCTACATCAACTCAGAAAACTCCTTACAAATGACTTTATTAGTAGATCCAAAGATAATATCATCAACATATATTTGTACGAGTAAAACATGATTATCAGATCTACGGATGAATAGAGTTGTGTCGACCAAACCTCTTTCGAACCCTTTCTCTAGAAGGAATAAACTCAATCTATCATACCAGGCTCTGGGAGCCTGTTTTAGGTCATAGAGGGCCTTCTTGAGTTTATATACATGGTTCGGGTATTTGAAGTTTTCAAATCCTGGTGGTTGGTCTACGTACACATCCTCTTGAATATATCCATTTAAAAAACCACTTTTAACATCCATTTGAAAAAATTTAAAGTTCATGATTGATGCAAATGAAAATAGCATCCTAATGGCCTCAAGTCTGGCTACAGGAGCGTAGGTCTCATCATAATCGATGCCCTCCTCCTGGTTGTAGCCTTTGGCCATTAGGCGAGCCTTATTTCTAATTATTAAGCCAGTTTCATCTAACTTATTACGGAAGACCCATCTGGTGCCAATAACGGGATGATCTTTTGGATTGGGGACCAAGTCCCATACATTGTTTCGCTCAAATTGGTTTACCTCTTCTTGCATAGCTATACCCCAGTGAACATCCTCGATGGCTTTATCGATGGTTATAAGATCTATTTGAGACACGAATTCAACAAAATTACAAAAGTTCCGTAAAGAGCTACGGGTTACCACTCCCATAGTTATATCACCTAGAACCTTATTGAGTGGATGATCCTTTTTAGTTTTCCACGCGATAGGCATTTCCTGATGTTGCTCTGCTACTTTTTGCTCTGCTTCTTGTTGGATTTCTTCTATGTCCTGGTATGGTACTTCTTCAAGTGTACCTGAAATATCATCAGAAACGACCTTTCTCTTCTCTTTTGGAGAACATTCGTCAAAATGGACATGTATAGACTCTTCTACTTACATGGTATATTTATTAAACACACGGAATGCCTTTCTATGTAATGAATGAATATCCTAAGAATATGCCCTCATCAGCTTTCGAGTCAAACATTTCTAAAGTTCTTTTTCCATTATTCAAAATAAAACATTTGCAACCGAAAGCATGAAGATGAGCAATATTTGGTTTCCAACCTTTAAAAATTTCATAAGGTGTTTTTGAAGACGTGGGTCTAAGTAATATTCTATTTATTATATAACATGTTGTGTGAACTGCATCAGCCCAGAAATACTTTGGGACCTCGCTTTCATTTAGCATAGTCCTTGTGAGTTCCTCTAGAACTCTATTTTTCCTCTCAACAACTTCATTTTATTGAGGGGTACTTGGTGCTGAGAACTGATGCATAATACTATGTTTATCATAGAACTTATTAAATTTATGATTTTCGAATTCTCAGCCATTGTTGGATCGAATGTAAATAATTTTTAGGTTAGGTTGTTTTGGATTTTCTTGGCTAGACATTTAAAAGATTTATAAGCATCGCTCTTTGATGCTAAAAATAAAGTCCAAGTGAATCTAGAAAAATCATCGACAATAACTAAGGTGAAATAGCTCCCACCAAAACTCATGATTTGTGATGGTCCAAACAAGTCCATATGGAGAAGCTCCAATCGTCTAGTAGTGTATATCACATTCTTTTTATTAAAAGAATTCCTGACTTGTTTACATTTCTGATACATATCACAGGAATCTTGAGTTTTAAAAAATCGAGTTTTGGAAGATTGATTACTAAATTATTTTTCGATATTTTTTCTAAATGTTTCACATGCATGTGAGCGGACGCGTCTATGCCAAAGTCAGATGTCATCTTCCTTTGAAATAAGACATTTTGAGAAAAGGGAAGTGACATCCTCCAGATTAACCATATAGATATTATTTACCCGATGCCCGACAAACTTAACGTTAATAGATAATTCATCACGAATGATACAACAGACAGAATCAAAAGACACAGTATTACCTTTGTCGCATAATTGGCTTATACTCAATAAATTGTGTTACAAACCTTCTACGTAGAGAATGTTCTCGATTATTGTGTGTTGAGTTGCCAATCTTCCCGGTGCCCAAGATTTTTCCTTTGTTGTTGTCTCCATAAGTGACGAATCCCTTTTCTTTCAACGACAAGTCTAGGAATTTTGACTTGTCCCCAGTCATATGTCTCGAACAACCGCTATCAAGATACCAATTTTGTCCGTGTGTTCGAAGACATACCTGCAATATAGATCACCTGCTAGACTCAGGTACCCAAATTATGTTGGGTCCTTTTTTGTTAGTGACTGGGGAGATATCTTCCTTTCTTACCCAAGCGTAAACACCACTGGGTATCCCATATCTCCTGATATAATAAGAATGAGAAGTATGGCCATAAGTGCCACAGTAATTGCATGTAGTAACTTTATTTTTCTTATTTGTATTTCTATATTGAAGAGTTAGAGGTCTCCTATATGGTCTGTTTTTATGGGATGGGGGAACATATCCGAATCCAGTATGGTCACCTACATTTCTTGTTTTTCTGAGCAAGGTGTCTAATAGGTTTTTGCTATTTGTGAGTTTTGCGAGTTTTTCATTCAGTTTAAAATTTTCGTTTTTCAAGTCCTCACAAGTAGTATTTCGACATAAGTTATTATTTGAGCAATCGCATGAAGCGCAAGAAAAGATTAGATCTAATGTTTCTCTTTCCAATTTTAATTCATCTAATTCCTTTTGCATTTGAATTATTTTTTGTTGATTTAACAAAATTATTCTTTTTCTCTCGTTACTTAACTTTGCTAATTTTTTAAGTTCTTCATGCATCTCAACATAAGCACTATATAATATTTCATATGAGGGAGAGTCAGAAGAAGAAGAAGATGTGTCAGAGTGTACCTCATTTGAAGTATCCTTGCTACCTGATCCGCAAGCCTCATTTGTTATGGTCATTAAGCACAGCTTCACGCTCTCCTCTTCATCCGAGGTGCTTGATGTTGTTTCTTCCTCCGGTACATCCCAGACGATGTATGCTTTCTTTGACTTGAAGTCCCAGATATTTCTCTTCTCTGAATCAACTCTTTTCATGTAAGTGGGGAACTGTTACTTCATGTGTCCTAGCTTACCACATTCATGGCACGTGAAGCGCTCTTTTGTCTTGCCTTTCTTCTTCAAGAAATTTCCAAATTTTCGTACTAGAAGGTTTAGCGTTTCCTCGTCAATGTATGAATCGAAGTCTTCATTATCTATCTCTTCAATGGGTTGTGATGTTGAAGCTTTGAGAGAGATTCCATTCCTTTTACGATCGGACTCCTCATGCATTGTCACACGCCCAAGCTTCATATCATGCTCCTGAAGCTTTCCAAAGAGTGTTGCCAAAGGCATGGTGTCTAGATCCTTGGACTCCATGATTGTTGTTACTTTAGGTTGCCATCTCCTGTCAAGACAGCGTAAGACTTTATTAGTGAGCTCTCCTTTGGTGAACACCTTATCTAAAGTGATAAGATGGTTAATGATGTGAGTGAATCGTTTTTGCATATCGCCAATTGATTCACTCGGTAGCATACGAAATAAATTGTATTTGTGAGTTAGCGCATTTAGCCGGGCGTGCTTGACTTTGCTAGTGCCTTCGTGAGTCACTTGTAAAGTGTCCCACATTTCCTTGGCACTTTGACATTGAGACACCCGAAAGAATTCATCGTAGGATAGGGCCGATGTAATGATGTTCTTGGCGCGAAGGTTGAACTAGACCATCTTGTGCTCCTCATCGGTCCATAAGCTTTTTGGCTTTTCTTTCGGTTCGCCATCCACTAAGTGAAGTGGGGCGAAGGGGCCACTGATTACAGATTCCCAAATATCCGAATCAATAGCCTCAATAAATATTTTCATTCGGACTTTCTAGTAGGCGTAACCCTCGCCACTGAATACGGGAGGGCGGTTAATGGATGCGCCATCACCGCCCAAGAGGTTGGTGGAACCCATTATAATTCCCTTCGGATCACGTGAATGCGGTTGAGCTAGCACGTCGTACTAGCTCTGATACCACTTGTTAGGTATTAGTGGTATAGGAACACCTAGAAGGGGGGTTGAATAGGTGTAGCAGTTAACAATCACCGCTTCTTGAACCAAAACCCAATTGCTGGAAAACAATCCAGTTAATCGATTAACAGCAGGGTTTAATCGGTTAACTATTGCACAGAATAGAATGATCAGACAGGCAAATTGCACAGTAATTAAAATGAAATTGAACAGATATAATACAGATATTTTCACTCACAATTATTAAGTATATGGCAGTAAACAAATATCCAATTTTCAATTACAGATTCAATTTATAATGGCAAGAAACATAAAGAAGATAAAGAGAGAAAGAACAATGCAAAATGGATTTTTATCTTGGTTCGTTTGCGGTCCACTACAAACTACATCCAGGTCTCCCCTTCTGGATCAGGGAGATTTTCTTTCTTCGCAATATTGAAAAATGGATACAAATACCAATTCAATTACAAGCACATAGGATGCTCCCTTCTTGAAATCTAGGATCTCTAAATCCTTGGTTTGACTCTACCCTTCNTGGATCAGGAAGATTTTCTTTCTTCACAATATTGAAAAATGGATACAAATACCAATTCAATTACAAGCACATAGGATGCTCCCTTCTTGAAATCTAGGATCTCTAAATCCTTGGTTTGACTCTACCCTTCGCCTCTTGAGAAAACCTTTCCTGCTAACTAGCCCCAGCCAAGATTTTTTTCCTCAAATCAAGACCTCCAAGCCTTGGTGAAGAACCTCAATCTCTATGGTGATCTCACACCAAGAGACAAATCCAGATTACACAAAAACAAATTAAACAGCAAGGTATACTAAGCACAATAATGCTTAAAATGTGACAAGATAAAAACTCAAAGATTAACCCTTTTACTAACCACTTAAGCCATCAAGATTTAAATGAGTTAATCAATATTAGTATACAAATGATTTCTCTCTAACAAAATCTGATGCATGAGCATGTGAGCAAGATAAGAATAGATACAAAATTATGCAAAAATAGTAAGCACATAAACACAGTTTAAGCGAGCATAATCTCTCTTCTCACTCATGCAACTCTCTTGCAAAAACACAGTAAAATACGTATGAAAAATTCTCTCTAAACAGCCCTATACAATAGAATGCAATGCTATGGGTTTATGAATAATGTGTTGTATTTATAGCATAGAGAATAGGCGGTTACATTCGTTGCAAAAACAGTTAAATAGTTAAAACAGATTTCAGTTAAAACACATAACAGACTAGTTAATTGATTAAGGCTTCTCTTTAATCGATTAAAGTGGCAACATAATGACACAGAATTCAGTTAAAACAAAAAACACATATTTAAAAGAAAAGTAGATGAGTTAATCGATTAAGTTACCACGTTAATCGATTAACTGGAACGTTTATGCATATGATTCAAATGGTAAACTTCTCATATGTTATGCACAATATATATACATGTTTTACCAATTATATTATGCCTAATATGCACATATAACATGTATGATAGATGCATGAACATACAATTAACTAGATAATGTATCGAATGAATATGATATGACAATTAAGATGGCTTAAGAGACTAGCATCTAGGTTCACCTAACCTATACTCAATTACTAAGGCAGACATTCTAGACTACTTAGATTATAGACTCAATTTACATCCTAGTCTAGACATGAGCATAAGGCCTATTGATTGTTGAGTCATCTTCAAGCTTTGTTAAACCTTGTCTTCATCAAAAATAGGCAAAGACATGCTAGTGCTATCCTTGACTCTTTGCACTTTCAGATAACAACCACAATACTTGATATTTTTAGATATCCTAAACATACAACTTACGAAAGTATTCGTACAAAATCCATGCACACAAATATTTGATTAAGTACGGGTTTTCTTAATACACAAATATAACTCCAAACTTTTGAGATAGTTTAGAAGATACGGGTGTCATATTCGGACACCACTATGTCATGATGTATTCTCCCTCACCTGAGTGTGTCGGGTCCCTAGGTTCTCTGTTTGCAGGTGAGCTTACTTGATCCGATCTCCTCTCGAACTCTTAATTACGCCAAAATAACATTAATTAGTTAACTGACGATAATAGTTATATTTACGAAATAACTTTTTACACGAAGATAAAATTTGCGATTTAAAATGAATTTAATTGCTTTCATCCATCCGATTCAAGGTTGAATATCCTTGAATCATCCTTTGTCATTGAAAGTCTTACAATCAAATAACACTTTTTAAAGTAAGATTTTCAATAAAACTTATACCGGAATTATGTCATAATCCGTGGATATA
>NC_032025.1:12408660-12409541 GCF_001865875.1 Lupinus angustifolius | reverse complement strand
TTGTAAGTAAAACATTTTTACTAAAACTAATATTTTAAAATAAGATCATTAAGCTAGACTTATCATTTTTAAAGTAAGCCAATTTAAACAAAATCAATACTTTTGAAGTAAATCTTACCATTTTAAAGTAAGTTCACTTAACTAAGATTCAACATTTTTAAATCATTTTACCATGTAAGACTTCATAACACTTTAAATTTATAAAGTCGAGACTTTTAGGTAATTCTCATTATTTTAAGTATACTACTAAAACAAATTTTCATGAACATCTTAACACCTCCTAATTTTTTTTAGGAAAAAACCTCAAGGGTTACTAAGTGTTATTTTCATAGTCATGGAAAAAATGACTCTTAATTTAATATTTTACACTAAACATCTTTTAGTTATTCTTACCACTTTAAAGTAAGTCAACTAAAATAAATACAACAATTTTTTATGAACATCTTAACACCTCATAATTTTTAGGAAAAACCCCAAGGGTTAGTAAGTGTTAATTTCTTAGTCATAAAAATAAATCTTAAGGTAAGACTTTCTACTACTTTAATATCCAAAACTTCATAACACTTTAAGTTTATGAAGTCAAGACTTTAATAAATCATCTTTTATCCCAAATCATTATTTTAACTTGGAAATCAAAGAGTAAAATATGCTAAATCACTTTTAAAACATAATACTTTCTAAAAATGAAAATTTTCAACAACAACTCATCAACATCATAAACTTTCAAAAATAAAATACAACCTTTTTCCTAAACACATTAAAGGTTCCTTTGTTGTTAAAATCATCACCTTTAAAAATATTCAAATACTAACAATAATTTCTAGTATTTACAAAGATATAGTTTTTTCATCTAAGACCAAAGATATAGTTTTTCCATCTAA
>NC_032025.1:12365607-12408560 GCF_001865875.1 Lupinus angustifolius | reverse complement strand
TATATGAAGTATGAGAAGAAGATGAAGAAAAGAAAATAAAAGACTACATTAGTTTGTATAGGAAATTTAGTGTAAAAATGAGAGAATGTGGTGAGGTATTTATAGGAGAGCCTCACCCTCATCAAATCATAAAATTTAATGCAAAGCAAGTAGATTTAGACTAACATAGGTGATTTTTCTAATGGTGGTGGAGTGAGAGGATTTGTTGAGTGATTTAGGGGATTTTATGTAAGAGGATATGTACTTTTGCTTGTTTAACAAGCAAGCTTCTTACATGAAAGTGATGTAAACTTTTAGATGACATATTCTCGATTAAACCATTCCTAAGTATTTTCGGCTAATACCCGGTCGGATAATAAAAATCTCTCAATTTCGGTTTACGGTTAGAACTTCAAAAAACAGAATTCGGAGTGAAAAATAATTAGAAATGGGTTCTGGACAAACTTGATGTTTATCTTGACTCGAAATAATATTTCGAATCCAATGGTGCAATCGGAATTCGATTCCGAGGTACGAAACTCAAAAATATGTTATTGGGCCGAATTCGGGCGAATTTGGGTCTGACAGCAGCTCAAAAACTTTCCGTCACAAAAAATTACGAAATTTTACCACAAAATTGGAAATAACAAAACAAGACTAACACTCAACTACGATTTATTCTAATTCAATACTGGTTAATTTCTAAAACTAATCGTTGTTAAAATAAATAATTAATAAAATATACACAAAAAATTCACGGTGTTACATTAATGACCTGAAATTCATGTTTGAAATTCGAGAGAATATCATGATAAACTAGCCTGGGGAAATACTTAAGGTTATGTATGACATCTCAACCTCTTCGTCTAAGTTGCTTACATATAGTATTTTTATATCTCGGATTATTGATTATCTAGAAATAGATACTTCAGATGCGGTAATTATTTCTACAAATTCTTGTGAGCATTTGGTTGGTGACAATATGATCCACAAGATGGGAATATACAAGTATGATAATACCTGACATTACCAGCAAGATTACAATACTATTGTGGCTCTAGATATGTCGGATAAAGAGATTCCTACTACTATGGTTGAGCATATTCTTGAGAATCAGGGGGAGACTGCTACTATGCCTCAAGGAACCTCTCTCGGGTTAGCTCATCTGAATGCTATGGAGTAGAGGTTAAATAATCAGATTGACCTACACTATCAGTCTCTGATGGACTCATTTCATGCTGATTTTGAGCAACAAGAACATAAGATAAATGCTCATATTGACACACATTATGAGTCTTTGAGGAACTTGATACAATCTAGTTTTGAGAGACAAAGTGAAAGGTTTAATGAAGAGATTGACCGCCTAGATTTCCTTATCAGGAACAATGAAGACATCATGCACCCGCAAGCAAGACGGCCTCCTCCACCACCTCAGGAGCAGTTTAGGAGAGTCTAGGTCTTAGGGTGTTATTCTTTATTGTTTAGCTTCTATTTTGGGTCATGTACTTTATTTTAAATTGGGCTTTGCATTTTTTGTTTGTACTATGTTTTGTTGAAACTCATATTATGTATTTGCTGCAAAATGGCTATTACGTATCTTGTTGAACTCTATTTAACTATGTCGATGGATTATGGATCATGTTTGTATGGGAATATTGATCTTATCTTATGTGTATATCATATATGTTTGATTAATATATGTCTTAACTGAATAAATTTGTCATATTAATCATTTCATGCCTAATTGCTTATATACATGATGGATATGTCATATAAATCTTGTCCATATTTGGCTTTAGTCAGTTTAATCGATTAAATACATATGTTGATCAATTAAATGCAGAAATTTGTGCACTTGTTTAAGCTTCTTAAAATTGATTCATCGATTACAGTCCACACTTAATCGATTAAGAACAGTTTATTTTCACAAACTTTTATATCTTTTCTTACTTTTGACCAACTATTATCATATTAATAATGTCTATGCTTTTTGATAATGTCAAAAAGGGGATAAAGGTGTTGTTTTTTTGTTTGAAGTGTTTTAGAGGTTGTTTTGCTTCCGTGAGTATGCTACGTACATTCGCTTCAATTTTTCACCTCGTTTCTTGGTTGAGGGGGAGAACATAGTGAGGGGGAGCAGCGCAACTTTGATATTATCCAACATTTTGAAAAAACTTGTTGATCATTATCAAGCTCATCAAACAAGGATTTGGTGTAGAGTTTGTCATTATCATAAAAGGGTATTGAAAGTGCAAAGAGTCAAGACTTACATATTTGAAGTTGACCTTGGTTTTGCTGAAGACAATGAGCATACAAGAAAGCTTGAAAATCTTCTAACAAACAACAGCCAAAGATGCAAGGCTGATATATATATACTTAGGGCTTTGTAATTTAACTTTACTAGAAGTCTTAAGATGATTGCCTTAGATCGAGTCTAGGTTAGGTAAACCTAGGTGGGAGTCTCATAAGAACTTAAAATGAACATGACTAAAATTGAGACATAACATCTAGAAATTATATGATAAGTAAGCTCATGCATCTACATGCATGGTTTTGTGCATTAAAAGTATAACACATTTGAAAAACATGTATTGCATAATCACATATCATATAGGTAGTTCACCATTGATCAAGAATCTAAAGTTTATAAAGCAAAAATTATCCATTGAAATGTAAAGTGTTAAAGTGATGAAATGTAAGGAAATCTGAATGTAAACCCTCTAAAATTAATAAAAACTCCTAAATTAAAATACAATCTTCACTTTAGCACATATCTTCCACTTCTATAATGCCCAAAATATCCTTAGAGTCAATTATGATCTAAAATGTTAATAGGTTTAATTAGGCTAAATAATCTCAAATTAACTCGTTTTAGGAATAATAGTCTAATAAACTCTAAAACACTAAACCATGTGAAACAAAGTCAATTAGGCACCAAGAAGCATCAATCATAGTAAGTTAGGGTTATAAATAGTGTGTAATATATTGTTCATGAGTATTTCTCTCTCTTTTTTACTATCAATTATATTTATATAATAAATGTGATGATAAAGGATAATTTAGTATGATGATATTAAAATCTTATAATATGATAGAATTAGCGCAAATAAATTGGTATTTGACCTTTCTTGGCAATCAACTATGGTTAGACTAACCATTCATTTTACATGAGTTATACCTTAAGCAATCTTGGTTAGATTAATCAACTAAAATTATCCATTAATCAATCTTAACAACACTAGTCATCCTGCCTAAACCGTTAATTCATTTTGGCAAGATTGATAAAAGAAGATTATCCTCTCAACAGCCATCAAAGCAAAACAATATATTTTATGAAGTAAATTCAGCATGTTATATTTTATTATATTCAAAGTAATCAAACATGAAAACATTGAATTAGACAGATACAATATAAACAAATGGAGGAATGATGTTTTCTATCTATCAAATTTATTAACATAAAACAATACAATGATGATTTAGGAAAATAAAAACACAAACAAAGTTGCACAATTATTTTTTCCTCATTCTACATATCATTAAATTCAAGATCTTTGGAAGAAATTTGACTAAACAACGCATGCAAAATAATATTTTTTTTAATGATGGTAAAAGTTAATAATTAAAGTAATGACCATAGTAAATTTAAAATTAGTTTTATTCAAAATACTCAAACTATTTACCAAATCAAGGAGTTAGACTTGATGTATAAAACTGTTAGATGCTCATATATCTGAAAGTGCAAAGAGTCAAGACTTGCATATTTGAAGTTGACCTTGGTTTTGATGAAGACAATGGACATACAAGAAAGCTTGAATATCTTGCAACAAACAACAAGCCAAAGACTCAAGGGTGCCATCTATAGACTTAGGGCTTTGTAATTTTACTTTACTAAAAGTCTTAAGATGGTTGTCTTAGATCGAGTTTAGGTTAGGTAAACCTAGGTGGGAGTCTCACGAGAACTTAAAATGAACAAGACTAAAATTGAGACATAACATCTAGAAATTATATGATAAGTAAGCACATGCATCTACATTCATGGTTTAGTGCATTAAAGGTATAACATATTTGAAAAACATGTCTTGCATGATCACGTGTCATATAGGTAGTTTATCATTCATCAAGAAACTAAAGTTTATACAGCATAATTGATTATGCATAGTGTTAATCGATTATTATAATTACAGTAGCTAACCAATTTGAAACTTATGATGAGTTAATCGATTAAGTCATTGGTTAATCGATTAAGACATAACATAAAATCAATTTTTAACAGTCCGTTAATCGATTAAGACGCAGTATAATCGATTAATAACAGCTTCAGTGTGTTTGCTATAAAGGCTGTAATTCTAGCCCATGTGGCATATCTCAAAAATATTTTGAACATTCATTTTCATACATTGCATTAGAGTGAGAAATTGCATTAAGAGAACTTATAGAGTGATAGCATTCTGTATAGAGCTTAGATATTCATATCATTGCATATATTTCTAGGTTTTTCAATGCATTGCATTATTGCATAGGTTTCTTGATTTCTTTAAGAGTGAAGTGAGGAAGATCTTTTTCTGGAAAAGTGTGCAAATCTTTTTACGAAAACCCTTTGCCTTAATTCTCATTTAGATTAGGTTCTTGTAGGTTTTTCTGCTTACAGTTTAGATTGAGTTTAATCGTTGTATCTGAGTATTAAGTACTGAAGACAACTCATCAAAAACAGTGACGAACAAGGAAGCTGATCTCTTGGTGAGCAGTATCACCTCAAGAAAGATCTTGACAATCTTCACAAAGACTAGGAGATCTTGGTTCGAGTGGTAGCTAGGCTAGGACCGAATCGTGAAAGGATGGGAGATCCAAGTAAGTGAGTTAGATAGGTCAAACCAAGGTCGTTAAGCTCATAGGTGCCAAGAAAGAAACGGCATAGTTTTAGTTGTGATTGGAAGTGTGCGTGTATATAAACACCAATTTCAATAGCGAAGAAAAATCTACCAAGATCAGAAATGGAGGCTTGGATGTAGTTTGCATTGGACTGCAAACGAACCAGAATAAAAATTCCTTGTGTGCAATTTTCTATCCCTTATCTCCTTTACTTTCAATCTTTACTTTGTTGTTAATTGATTAATTCTGAGTTGTTTGTTATAATTTGTACTGTTATTATTCTGTAACTTCTATAATCAATTGATTGTGTAAAGATTGGTAATCGGTAACTTGATGTGCAAGAAATCTTAAAATCAAGAAGTGCAAGATTCAGGGTAATTGATTATCCACAAACATAATTAATTAATTCCAAGCACTGCTTGATCGCTTAAAACTAGGCTTAATTGATTAAGTGCATCAGTTTTCATATTTGCGCAAAATATCGGAAAAGCAGAACAAGTGATCCACTACACCTATTCACTCATCCTTCTAGGTGTGTTCTGACCTGTTGGTACCTAATAGTATCATTTAAGGCCAAAAGTTATAGTTCAGATGTTAGAAGCAACAATAGCTTTAACAACATTTGTGCCCTCAAAAGATATAAGTTTTTCACTCATATGCGAGGAGGGCTCTTGGTTAACTAAAAAATTTATTCAAAATACATAAATATTAGCAATGAGTGATTCATTTAAATGGTACATGCATGCTTCCCATAACTAAAAATTCTTGATTCAATCTCTCTCTGTGTAAAAATACTACTAGCAAAGTTAGTCCTACCATCTAGTGGATATTCCAGGTTTGAACATAATTACATCTAGTGGATATTTTCTTTTTGGTTATTGCAAAAGATTTTCAATGGATGCTCTTTGGCCTCCTTTTGTGTGTTAGTTGTTGCCTCATGGTTTTTCTTTTTTGTTGTTGTAGGAGTTTTGTTTATGTGGGTCTTTTTACGGCCTTAGAAATATATTAGAGTTAAATTAGTTTAGGGTAATTACTCATGGGTCTCTAGAATGTGTTTAATTATAACCATCCCAAAATTATTCAATAAATTCAAATTTATCCTCACACAAATTTTATGACCATATCTTTACTAGTTACTTACCCTCACAATACTTAAATTATGGTTTAATTGTTACCAGGTAAATAAGAAGTAAATATGGACAGTTGTGACCATCTAATTTTATCTAGAAGTAAATTTGAATTATATAATAATTTTGGGCCACTATTACAATTAAACACATTCTAGAGGAGCAATTATCCTAAACTAATCTAACCCTAACCCTAATTGTAAGAGGCTATAAAAAATTCACTTAAACTAAACCCCACAATAATATAAAAGAAACAAATCTCGTGCAACAACTAACACAAAAAAAGAGATCATAAAACGGTGATTCAAATTGCAGACCACATCACATGATGTGACTACAATATTATGGTTGTAGTGAACGCTACAATAGCCCATATCGAATTTAAAAATATTTTTAATCACACAATAATACTGCAATTTACATCTCAATGACCATAGTTGAAATAACCGGGATGACACTATTCTCAATGGTGGCCACAATCACAACCACAATTTGAAAACATCAAAGAGAGCATCCATTGAAAAGCTTATACAATAACCAACAAGTGAGTCTTCTCCATCCATCTTTCTTCTTCATTCAGGGGCGACGAGTTTGCCCTCCGCTTCTCACTTCTAGCGAGCAAACTGGATTCCTATTGGATTAAAAGGCAACCTAAGATAGGTCTATCTCTTTTTATATTTCAGGAGCATTTATTGTTCTTTCCTTGCATTTAAGTTTCACTGTTCCAACAAGGAGGGGCGACATCATTATCAAGAGGCGGCATTAGGTCCCTTTGTCTGTTAACGGGGATGGTGGATCATTTCCTCCTTCATCCCCATTATTGCATATGGTCTCCGCCCATGGTAGTGATGGAGGTACTCCTCCGACGGTGCATCCTCATCATGCCATGCCACCCCGACTTCGCCTACCCCACCATCATTTTCTTCTCTATTTTCATGATACTCTCGCCATGGATGGGCCGTGAGCAGAGGACATGAGTCATATTCAGCCTCCACGGTCTCCTCCCTGTCGTTAGGAGACCCACCGTAACAACCATAAAGGGACGAAATCTCTTCCCCTTTCTAAGCGTCATTTTGTTCAAAATATCCTCTCTTATTTTCTAGAGTAAATTACACTGACACCTCCTGAGTTTGTTTTAGTGAAATTATACAAACCACCCCCTCACTTTTCTACACCTATGCAAACCTCCCCTATTTTTTGACTTTCATTACATTGATCACCTCTGCATAAGAAATAAGTGTAATCTTTTAAACAAAAAATGTGATAAATGCAATTAAGTTAAACAAAACATGATATATTGTGTAGACAAGTCTAAATAATATACAAATCAATGTATCTTTATTTTTTTTGTTACAAAATGCATCAACAATTCTAAAGAAATATTGTTTAAATCGCTCTTATAATATAGTGTAACGAACCAAAAATAATAAAGAAATATTGATTCATATATTATTTGGACGTGTTTCCACAATATATCATGTTTTGTTTAGCTTAATTGCATTTATCACATTTTTTTTTTAAAAGATTACACTTATTTCTTATGCAGTGGTGGTCAATGTAATGAAAGTTAAAAAATATGGGAGGTTTGTGTAAGTGTAGAAAAGTGAGGGGTGGTTTGTGTAATTTCACTAAAACTCAGGGGCGTCAGTGTAATTTACTCTATTTTTTATGTTATCCGTTGTAACGTTTTCAGTTTTTTTTTTACATTTTTACCTTTTATTCTTTCTTCTTTTTTATTATGAGTGTAATATCTATACATTATGAATGTAAAGATTTATATACAATTAGTATATTATCTATCATTTATTAATATTACTTTTGTTATAGAGTTAACGATGATTAAATATAAATGGTGAATAATGCAATCAAAAATATAAAACTCAAATATAGTGTATACATTTTTTCACTTTTATTATTGTGTACCATTTAATCGTTATAAAAATATTATTTGTCACATTATTTATAAAAATGAACTTGGATAATTAATCACTTAAAAGTTTTGAAGGAATAGTAAATTTCTCGAATTGTGCATTGTCTTCCCTTTGAGTAAAAAAATAGATGGCGGGTGTAACATCATCACCAGACAATATGAATTAGATTTCACTCAAATACTGGATTATGTGAGTAAAGAAGAATTTTTAATTTCTTACATTATTTGATTTAAAAAATAAAATTTTGGAATGTTGATTTTTTTTTGTTGCTACGTGTCAATATATCCACCAGCACTAGACCTGCCACTTCTTGACTCTTCCGGGGATTTTGATTCACGGTCCTCTAAAATTTATTACTCTGATTACACCCTAATAATAGAAAAGGGTTATTTTCAAAATAGATGTATTCCAATGGCATTTGTAATTGTCATTTATGAGTAAATTACATTAATATCTCTTAAGTTTTAGCAAAATTATATAAATTGTCTTTTTCATTTTAACACCTACAAAAACCCCATAATTTTATATATATATTACACTGACTACATGTGCATAAAAAATAAGTGTAATCTTTTAAATAAAAATGATGATGAGTGTAGTTAAGTTAAACAAAATATCATATATTATTGAGACAAATCCAAATAATATATGAGTCAATATTTTTTTTATTATTTGTGGTTCGTTATTATATAACATAAGAGTGATTTAAACAATATCTTTTTAGAATTGTTGATGCATTTTGTGACAAAAAATAATGAAGATATATTGACTTGTATATTATTTGGATTTGTTTCAATAATATATCATGTTTTGTTTAACTTAATTTTATTTATTGCATATTTTCTTGAAAAAATTACACTTATTTCTCGTGCATAAGTGATCAATGTAATAAAAGAAATATATAAATTAGGAGTTTTTGTGTAGTTGTAGAAATGTGGGGAGTAATTTATGTAATTTCATTAAAACTCAATGGGTTTTAGTGTAATTTACTCTTAATTTAATTATTGTCATTGTCAATATAAAAATCATTTCAATTATTAAATTCATTCCATTCATCATAATATTAAATTTGAATTTTTTAATTATTATTAATTTCATACTAGTGAGTACAAAAAAGCGTTTTAGTAATTAATTGTATATATTAGGGATAACAGTGGATATTCGGACTCGTAGAGACCCGCAACAAGTCGAGTCTGAATTTGTATTTTCGATTCGCGAGTAATTCAGATCAGAGATTTTGAGACTTGCTATTAATTGGGTCTGAGTCCGGATAATGAGGTACCTAAACCTATGTGTACCCGAACCCGTTATTCCTTCATATAAATATATATAGCAATATAATTGGAATATCATATTACTCATTAATGTAATTCTATATTGTTAATTCATCATTGTAATATCATATTAATTCATCAATGTGGTTGTAATATTGTTAAACAATAATGTTATATTGTTAAGGAGTGTGATATGATCTTATTATGTTAATTCATATGCATAATCTAATATTATGTTGATTAAACAATTTTAGTAATCAATTTTACATCATAATGTTGAAGTAATGACTTTACTTTTATGTTTGTTTGAGTAAAATAAGTTATATTTAATAGACAATTTAAATTAGATTTAAAACTTTAAATTATATTTTATAAAAAATTTCTTGTTAATAACATATAAGATTGTTGAAATAAATACACAATTACGTAAATTTTTCACAATTGTTTTTAATATTTTTTAATTTGTGGGTACTAGCAGATTCGCTGCATACCCATTGACCCGCAGATAGCAGATGTAATGGGTATTAGCATGGATCTAGAGTGGGTCTGGATCCAAAAATAAAGTAGTAGAGTAGGTCCGAATAATGCACTACACGTAGGGATGGCAACGGGCACGGGTAGTAGCTACCCGCTACCCGTTTTAAAATAGAAGAGTGATACCCATACCCGTCCGTACCAGTACGGGTACCCGTGAGTGGGTATTTACGGGTATTTCTGGGTACCCGCGGGTAGAACGGGTACCCGCGAGTTTCCTCTATTATAAATAATTTTTTAAATTTTTACTTCTATTGTGTTTCAAATAAGATGAAACTTAATTATTTTTCTACCTTTTGATTAAATATTTTGCTAAAATGCTAAATTTATTGGTGGTTTCCATTTGTGTGATTTTTTGTTCTCATTTGTTTCACAAAAAATATATTTTTTTCTTTGTAAAACACGTGTGTTTCTACACATGTAATAATATTTGTAGGGTGTTTCACCACCAAACTCAATAAAATATGTAAACAAAGTAAAAGAAAAAAATATACATAATGTAATAAATGTTAGAATAATGTATTTTTTATTTTAATTAAATATAATATGTTAATCATATAAATAATGGGTACCCGCAGGTACGGGTACTATAATACCCGTACCCGCCCGTATGTACTACGGGTATTTTTAAAAACCCGTTTATAATATCCGCGGGTACCCGTTTGTGACCTGTGCCCGTACGGGTTTTACCCGCGGGTACCCACGGATACAGGTTTTTTTGTCATCCCTAACTACACGACGCATCTACATCCATTGTCATCCTAGTATATGAATGGTTATGTGTGCTATCATTAAATAATAGATTCTTAAGCATGTGATTTAGTGACTTCAATTATTAATTGTCATTAAAAAATTCTTTTAATTAATTGTCTTTCATAAAAATTTACTTTAATAACATGAGTAACTTTTTGGAATTCTAGGGTTAAAAAACAATACTTAGCTTGAGTTTTATCTTCATATTCTATTTGAGCAACAAAAAAAAAGGACATGATTTTAAAATGCATAATTTCTTTCTCAGATATGAGTAATATAGTGTAGGCCAAAGTTGGATATTTTTTCTCACCTTAGATATAAAATATTACCTTTTATTTATGTATATTTTTAATTAAAATGAACCAAACTTTTGGAGTTTTAGAGTTAAAAGAAGTGATATTAGACTCAGGCACTGACTTCTTATCCTATTTTGAATAAAAAAAGTAGTACATTATTTTATAGAGTTAATTACACTAACACCCTTGAGTTTTAGTGAATTTACATAAATTATCCTTCACTTTTTTACACCTACATATACCTCCCATAGTTTTATACTTTCATTACACTGACCACCCTGCATGAGAAATAAGTGTAATATTTTAAATAAAAAATGTGATAAATGCAATTAAGTTAAACAAAACATCGTATACTATGAGCCAAATAATATACAAATCAATGTCTCTATTATTTTTTATTATAAAATGCATCAACAATTCTAAAGAGATGTTGTTTAAATTGCTCTCATACTATATCGTAAAGAACCAAAAATAACAAAGAGGTATCGACTCATATATTATTTGAATTTGTCTCCACAATATATCATGTTTTGTTTAACTTAATTACATTTATCACATTTTTATTTAAAAGATTACACTTATTTCTCATGCAGAGGTGGTCCGTGTAATGAAAGTATAAAAATTAGTGGGGTTTGTGTAGATGTAAAAAATGAGGGGTGGTTTATGTAATTTCGCTAAAACTCAAATGAGGTGTCAATGTAATTTACTCTATTTTATAATACATCTTCTCTCGCCTCAATATGGCTAAGGCAATATTAGTCAAAGTTGAAAATTCTTTCTTAACTTAGATTAAAAAAATATTAAATGTTATTCATTTATATGTGTAATTAAAATAACTCTAACTTTAAAAAGTATTTATGTTTCAATAATTAGTTATTTAATTTAACAAGCTTATGGGTATACTAAATTTCATGCAACTATCGAGGATATTGTTTAATAATAAGTGAATGAGATGCTAATACATTTCTTGATTTATAATCAACTCCGGAATATAGAATTCTAGTTCAAAGGTCAACTTTTCTAATATTTTGACATTACAAATATTTTTCTACATTTTTCAAAAACATGATAGCAACTCTAATAAGTCGTGTAATCGGTTTTCAACTGAAGATTTTAAATTTTTATAAATAATAAAATTGGACCACTTATATAAGTGGTGTTGGCAGAAAATAAACTTGACTTTCAAATTTTAAAAAATGTGCTACTAAGAAGTCATGTTGGGCCATGGCAATTCTGAATTAACAAATTAAAAAAATAAATAGATTACTCAAAAATTATGTTGGCCCAACATAAGTTTTGAGTCATTTTAAAAATAGATTTTAAAAGTTGTATGGACTCAACATGGCTTTTAAATTGAAAAGGAAAAAGTAAAATAATTAAACAAGGAAAAAGTAAAATAATTAAACAAGGAAAAAAGGCAAAAGTGGTCCTCGTAAAACGTTATACAAAATAAAATAATTGAAAGGGGCTATCTCATATGTGTAATAACACAGAAGTGAACTATCACACAATTTCATATATTAGACTGAGCCTTCCCACATTTAGAATTATCTCTCATCATCCAAACCCAAGGGGCATTTGGATTTTGCATCTAACTTCATAACTAGTGATTTGTTGAAACAATAAAGGTCACAAAATTAGAGCCATTTTTGTATTTTGGGCGCATAACATTTAATCTAAGATACAACTTGACATTTCCTAAATTCCTAGGAAGAACCCCACATAAAGTCTCTACTTAATATATCCAACTTCTCATAACTTACATTATATCAATTTTATATATTATCAATGACTCATCATTAATAAAAAAGAATAGTTGATGATATACTGAATATATATAAAAAAATTATACTGACAGTATATAAATATTACACTTCTCACTTACATACTTCACTTCAGAGACACTGATTGTTTGGATTATGCATATGTGCAAATATATAAAAATCTGAATATTTTAAAAATATTTATTTATAATATAAAAATTACTATTAGATATATATTAATACTAGCTTCAGATCTCTATGCACTTAATTTTTAATGGGATTTCTCAAGGAATATACTTATAGGAATATGCCTATGATTTAATCATTAATGGGTGCAACTCTTTAAAAGGAATAAAAATATCCACTTTACATTTATTTACATTTTATTGTTACTTGAAGAATTTTGATCAAGAAATTTAATTACTCCTCCAAACATTTGGTCAACATCCACCATGGAATGTCCTTGAACTAAAATAAATCAAAATATTAAAATTTTAGAATATTATTTGTGTTGGGATAAGATAGTATATTTTTATGTCCAATGTTATTTTGTATTTCGCAAAAAAAGATACCTCCAAAATGACTGTCCACTTATAAAATAAAATTTTGTTTCAAAATATCTCTTAACTTATAATTTCAAAAGCAGTAAATGAATAAATTTAATAATATTCACATGAGGAGATTAAATAATGATAGATAAAGACAAATTTTAAATAATAAAATAGGAAAAATATATTATTTTTTCCAATTTTAATAAAATTAATTGTGTTTCTAAATACATATGTTTATCCTATTTTAAATCTGACTGTGTATTTTTAGGTTTTGACCGTATCTTTTTTCCTTATTCTAACTAAATCATCTGATATCCTCTTCCCCTAGCATGATAACTAAGAAACGTATCTTTTATTATCTGTGATTGTGCTTTTAACGCAAATTATTCAGTGTATTTGTTAATGTCATTAATTTTACCCTTTGACTTATTAGTATGACAGTTAGAATGCCAATAAATGAAGATGGTAGAATACATGATTTTTTTTGGTGTAAAGAATACATGAATTTGTATTAGTTTAAGAGTTTTCGTGAAATTATGCAATTAGTTTTTTTATAGCTACACAAATAACTCATATATATATATATATATATATATTTATATATATATATATTTCATCAACTAATACCATAAGAGAAATAAATGTGACTTTTTAGCAGTGTTGTGAAACCCGAGCCGGACGTCAAATCGGCAGAGGTCCTGTATTGGGTTTAACCGATTTAAACGGTTAAAACGTTCGGTTTGACCGGGTGATTTCGTACATAATTAATAATTTTTATTTATAAATATATAGTTATATATAAATGTAAAACTTTATATAATTAATAATTATGTATAATTATATTGAAATAATACCTCTTTATCTTTTTTGGACCGTAGTAAAATAAAATATTAGAACATTGTCCCATTTTTTTTTATTTTTAAAGGAGTCATCCGGTTTACTTCGCGGGTTAATCCGGTTTAACCGGGTTTAACATACTCGGACCAGATTTTTTCCGGTTCAAAGCGGTCCAACTCTCATTCGGTTAAGACGGCAAACCACAGCCGTTTTCAAGTCCGGTAAGCGGTCAGACCGTCCGGTCTGGTCCGGTTCTAACAACACTGCTTTTTAGACCCAAAAAATGGGTCATAAATTGAAGTAAGTTATAAAAAAAAAATATGGTATATCGTGGAGACAAATCCAAATAGTATAAGAGTCAATATTTTTTTATCATTTTTGGTTCACTTTTACACTGTATTGCAACGAATCAAAAAATAATGAAAAAATATTTACTCATATACTATTTAAAATTTTCTCTACAATATACTATATTTTGTTTAACTTAATTTCAGTTACTACGTTTTTTATTTTAACATATTACACTTATCTCCTATAGTGATACTAAGTATAATATATGTACATAAATAAGGGATTTGTAAATATATATAAAAGATGAGTGATTTCATTACAAAATAAGGGAGTATGAACGTACTTTACTATTAATTATGATTATGGGTGTTTGTGGTCCATTTGAATCGGTTTTTAAGCAAAAAATCATCCGATCCAAACGCATAATTAGTATGCAGTCCGGTCCGATCCATTTATATTAAGATGTCCGATCCAATCCGGTCCAAATATTATATGCGGTTTCGGTCCGGTTTGGATCGGTCTTGTTTTTAGATATTGACATATAAATCCCTTCTATTTCAGCCTACAACACCAACAAGGCAGCAACCAGAATAATGAAGAAAAGTTTGATTTTTTTAGTAGTAAAATTAGAAACATCAATATAGTCTAATGATCCAATCATTTTTAATAATTCCATGATCCAATCAATAAAAAAAAACCAGCAACACAACAACAAAAAGTAAACAAAAAAATTAAGGATTCTGAAGTGAACATTCAACATCTATCTAGTGATTCTGGAGAAATGAACAAAAATTATTTTCACTGACATCTTACTTTTCCTCATCACAATGGAGGAATTAGGGATTTAGGAATGATGAATTAGGGATTCTACAGTGCCACTGCCTATCTCAAATACTTTAGCAAAAATTAGGAGATACATTTAACAATATCGGTCCGGTCTGGATCGGTCTGGATCCCATACGTTAAACCGAAGACTGGACCGGACTGATCGGTCCTTGAAAAATAAATTCAATACAATCCAAATAGATTCGGTTTTTGCGGTTTCGGTCTACTTTGGATCAGTTTGCAGTTTTTGTTTTGGACCGGTCTTGATTTGAACACCCCTAATTATGACCAAGAAAGACATCCCAGACGTGAAACCGAAGACCGGACCGGACCGATCGGTCCTTGAAAAATAAATTCAATACAATCCAAATAGATTCGGTTTTTGCGGTTTCGATCTACTTTGGATCGGTTTACAGTTTTTGTTTTGGACCGCTCTTGATTTGAACACCCCTAATTATGACCAAGAAAGACATTCCAACATTTTTCTAAAACAACGCTAGGAAGTCAGTCAAATTGGTTTTTATTTTTAATTTTTTTTTACGATTTAGGGAAAATAGTTGTTGTATTGTATTTTTAATAATTTAGTAATTTTTAGTATATAAGTTTGAAGATTTATATATGAATGTTTATAACAAAGTTTTCAACAACAAAAATAACTATAGGAAATAAATTGAAACATTACATAAGAAAAACATATAAATATAAAAGTTCTATCAAATTATTAGTGAATGTGAGTTTGTACTTTTCTATGTCAGTCGTTGCTTTTCGAATAAGTAAATAAGTCAATAGAGTATTTCGGTCAACAAAACTGGAAGGTGGCTTATATCTTTTAGTTGGTTGGAACTAATGTATTTTTTTTTTTAATTTTGAAGGTTAAAATTGGTACCAAATTATTGAAAGCTATTTTCATTCTATAAGCGTTTATTCAATTAGTTTTCTAAAAAGTAGCTTTCAAACATAAAAGAACATTTTTTAAAAGTTCCAGGATTCATTCAATTTTTGTTTACCGAAATACTCCAATAGCGTCAAAAAGCTACGTGAAAAATTTATAAGTTAGCATTGAGTAAGTAATTGAATGAAGTTAAGTCGGCGAATTACTCTAATAGTTTATTAATTGAATCAAAAAGCTATGTGACAAATTTATAAGTTAGCATTGAGGAAGTAATTACATGAAGTTAACTCGGCGATTGGTTAATGTTCCAAACTTCTTCATTGGAGTTAATAATAGAAGTAAAGGCTAACCCCTTCACAAATGTATGCACACCACCCATCCCACTAATACATGTATATACATTAAAAAAAATTCATTTTTTACTAAATTCACAAATGTACTCAATCTTATTATGTTTTTACTTGAGTATGTCACTCATTAACTATTAAAAGAAATGTGACCAAATAAGTTTTGACACATACTATATTGTTAAGTATGATAGTGATTATTTTTTACAACTTAATGGAGAAATTAAAATTCAACTCTCATTTCACCGAGTAACAAGTTTTCTCTCACTTTATTATTCTCTTAAACATTTTCAAAAAGTATTAATCCTATCTAATGATAAATATTTATTAATTATATAATAAAAAAGTTCTCCATATCAACTTCATTATTTTTTCCCTCCAAAATGGTTCAACCTTTACATTCCTACACTATATATTTTATTTCATTATTATAATAATATAATAATATTAAATTCATTATTGTATTTCCTAATAATTTCAAAACAAAAAATATGCCATTGAACAATTATCTATGATGACTACACTATATATTTCTTTTCCTTGTTATAATAATATAGTAATATTAAACCTATTATTGCATTTCTTAATAATTTCAAAACAAAAAACATGTATTACTCTAAGAATTAATGTATTTTTCACCTCATCAAAGTTTTGTGAAATTTTTCCTATTGAATTTTAATATAACAGTTTAGATTCTTTGAATTTTAAGTTTTCCATGTTATAATTGAAAAAATCAAATTCAAAATTGAAGTTTTTTTAACTTAAATATTTTTTAATAAAAAAACTCATATAGTATCACAATCTGATTTCCTTATTTTCATTAAAAAAAAGTAAATTCGAAAATGAAAAAATGATTTCATTTTCTACCACTTCTAAAATATTTATTTTAAAAAAAAAAATTATATAATATCATTTTTCGGATTCCTATTTTCTTTAAAAAATCAATTCAAAATCATTATTAGTTTTCTTTATGTGTTTCAAAATGCAAATACATGAGTAACATATGTATTTTAATCATGTGAATGCACGGGTCACATGTGTATTTTTAACAATACGAATGCATGTGTAACATGCGGGTTTTTAACCATGTGAATGCAAGACTAACATATGTGTCATTAACCATTTGAAGGCACATGTAATATGTTTGTTCTTAATCATTCGACAAAAAATACCGTCTCATGGTAATGCACGGGTACCATGCTTTTTTCTCTTAAACATTTTCAAAAAGTAATAATCCTACCAAATAATAAATATTTGAATAATAAAATAAACCCAAACATTTAATTTTTTTAATAATGATATTTTAATATAAAAATACACAATTTCATTATATTTACAATATTATTAGTTTGTTTTTATAAAATATAATTTTTTATTGATCTAGAGATGTGTACCATATCTTAGTCATCTCCAACTAGTATTAAAATAATGATACAAATGATATTTTATGCACTATTGTTTGTTTAAATAATTTTTTTGTTATAGACTTATATTGTTAGTAATAACTAATTTAAGTGTTGGTGATAAAATAAAATATATTGAGATTGACTTCAAGTTTTTCTGTACTTATGTACCATCATTTATTTTACAAAACAAGAAAAGTTAGAACTTTTTTAATCCAATACAAGATTTCCACAAAATACGGTATCCTATGAATTTAAATACAAACGGTATAAAATTTAATATATCTTCATTATTTTTAGTTTGCTACAAAATACATCAGAAAATACGGTATCCTATGAATTTAAATACAAATAGTATAAGAGTTAACTTAATTACACTCATATTTTTTTTAATATTACACTCATATCAAATGTAAGGGAACCAATATATATATATAAATTAAGGGGAATTTGTGTAGGTTTAAAAAATAAATAAACAATTTGTGTAATTTAAAAAAGAGTAAATTACATTTACATTCCCTCAGTTTTAATGAAATTACATAAATCACCTTTACCTTTTTACCCCTATATAAATCCCCTAATTTATATACTTTCATTACACTAACTACCTATGCATGAAAAATAAGTATAATCTTTTAAACAAAAAATGTGATAAACGCAATTAAGTTAAACAAAATATAGTATATCGTGGAAACGAGTCCAAATAATATACAACTCAATATATCTTCATTATTTTTTGTTACAAAATGCATCAACAATTCTAAAGATATATTGTTTAAATCGCTTTTATACTATATCGTAAATAACTAAAAATAATGAAGAGATTTTAATTCGTATATTATTTGGATTTGTCCACGATATATCTATTTTGTTTAACTTAATTACACTCATCATCATTTTTATTTAAAATGTTACACTTATTTCTCGTGCACAAATATATAAGTTAAGAGTTTATGTAGGTGTAGAAAAATAAGGGATGATTTATGTAATTTTACAAAAACTTAGAGGTATCTATGTAGAAAAATAAGAGATGATTTATATAATTTTACAAAAACTTAGAGGTATCTATGTAATTTACTCTTTAAAAAATAACTCATTGGGTGTGAGTATAAATTACTCATCTTTCTATAGGTTGTTGTTTAGATGCATGACTTATCAGTGCATCCATGAGTTTGGCAAAGGCAAATGTTTTATTTTAGCTATCTACTCCTGTTGGATTTATTCAAGTGTGAAGTCCCACATTGGATATGTTGGGAGGAGTGAAAGAGTTTATAAGAAGGAAATGCACATGGAATTAATGCCTTAAGGTTTTGGTTCAAGACGTGGTGTCTTACTTGTGACTATTCACTCTTCCCATACCCATATAACAATGGAACTCCCTGATGGTTGGAGACTCCCAGTCACAGTCTGGTCCAACAACTCCAATATTGATGATAACAGTTTTTGCCCAAACCAACTTCCCAATGGACCCAAAAAAATTATTTTTCTGTAAATATCAAAGGGAGAGTGGAAAAGAGTCAATATTTTTTAGCTTTATTGTAACTAACATGTCGATTGATACTCCGTATCGGTCGACCCACAATCTTATTTTTTTTATATATAAAATGTATTATTTTCATGTTATATTACCAAAAAATACCGTCTCATGGTAATGCACGGGTACCATGCTTTTTTCTCTTAAACATTTTCAAAAAGTAATAATCCTACCAAATAATAAATATTTGAATAATAAAATAAACCCAAACATTTAATTTTTTTAATAATGATATTTTAATATAAAAATACACAATTTCATTATATTTACAATATTATTAGTTTGTTTTTATAAAATATAATTTTTTATTGATCTAGAGATGTGTACCATATCTTAGTCATCTCCAACTAGTATTAAAATAATGATACAAATGATATTTTATGCACTATTGTTTGTTTAAATAATTTTTTTGTTATAGACTTATATTGTTAGTAATAACTAATTTAAGTGTTGGTGATAAAATAAAATATATTGAGATTGACTTCAAGTTTTTCTGTACTTATGTACCATCATTTATTTTACAAAACAAGAAAAGTTAGAACTTTTTTAATCCAATACAAGATTTCCACAAAATACGGTATCCTATGAATTTAAATACAAACGGTATAAAATTTAATATATCTTCATTATTTTTAGTTTGCTACAAAATACATCAGAAAATACGGTATCCTATGAATTTAAATACAAACGGTATAAAATTTAATATATCTTCATTATTTTTAGTTTGCTACAAAATACATCAGAAAATACGGTATCCTATGAATTTAAATACAAACGGTATAAAATTTAATATATCTTCATTATTTTTAGTTTGCTACAAAATACATCAGAAAATACGGTATCCTATGAATTTAAATACAAATAGTATAAGAGTTAACTTAATTACACTCATATTTTTTTTAATATTACACTCATATCAAATGTAAGGGAACCAATATATATATATAAATTAAGGGGAATTTGTGTAGGTTTAAAAAATAAATAAACAATTTGTGTAATTTAAAAAAGAGTAAATTACATTTACATTCCCTCAGTTTTAATGAAATTACATAAATCACCTTTACCTTTTTACCCCTATATAAATCCCCTAATTTATATACTTTCATTACACTAACTACCTATGCATGAAAAATAAGTATAATCTTTTAAACAAAAAATGTGATAAACGCAATTAAGTTAAACAAAATATAGTATATCGTGGAAACGAGTCCAAATAATATACAACTCAATATATCTTCATTATTTTTTGTTACAAAATGCATCAACAATTCTAAAGATATATTGTTTAAATCGCTTTTATACTATATCGTAAATAACTAAAAATAATGAAGAGATTTTAATTCGTATATTATTTGGATTTGTCCACGATATATCTATTTTGTTTAACTTAATTACACTCATCATCATTTTTATTTAAAATGTTACACTTATTTCTCGTGCACAAATATATAAGTTAAGAGTTTATGTAGGTGTAGAAAAATAAGGGATGATTTATGTAATTTTACAAAAACTTAGAGGTATCTATGTAATTTACTCTTTAAAAAATAACTCATTGGGTGTGAGTATAAATTACTCATCTTTCTATAGGTTGTTGTTTAGATGCATGACTTATCAGTGCATCCATGAGTTTGGCAAAGGCAAATGTTTTATTTTAGCTATCTACTCCTGTTGGATTTATTCAAGTGTGAAGTCCCACATTGGATATGTTGGGAGGAGTGAAAGAGTTTATAAGAAGGAAATGCACATGGAATTAATGCCTTAAGGTTTTGGTTCAAGACGTGGTGTCTTACTTGTGACTATTCACTCTTCCCATACCCATATAACAATGGAACTCCCTGATGGTTGGAGACTCCCAGTCACAGTCTGGTCCAACAACTCCAATATTGATGATAACAGTTTTTGCCCAAACCAACTTCCCAATGGACCCAAAAAAATTATTTTTCTGTAAATATCAAAGGGAGAGTGGAAAAGAGTCAATATTTTTTAGCTTTATTGTAACTAACATGTCGATTGATACTCCGTATCGGTCGACCCACAATCTTATTTTTTTTATATATAAAATGTATTATTTTCATGTTATATTACTTAAGAAAAAATAATTTAAATATAAGAAATGCAATATATAAACTCAATAAAGAGTAAATATTTAAGAAGATAATTTGTGGTAATTGATATGATATAAATAAAATTTATACAAATTCTCATTTTGTGTCGTCTCTAATTAGAGCGTTGTTGATTTTGTGTTATTATGTGATTTTCTTGGGTTGAGAAAGAGAAAATATAGAAATAAGAGAATAAGTGGAATATAATGATATATTTAATATAAAAAATGAAAGAATAAATATATGGAAGTTTATAGTAATTATTCATGAGAAAAAACTGACTCGGCGTAATGAGAATAAGCTCTGATTGTTTTGCATATTGCAATAAAAGAGCCTCTTGATCATGGAAAACCAAATCCTTTTTTCAAGCTCAATAGAATGGAGAAGTTTAAGAAAATATTAATCATATCATATCTAAATATCTAAATCCTTGAGAAGTATGAAAAGTCTACAGAATTTTTCAGTATCCTCTGTCTTCTTGTACCCTAGAATCTCTTAAAATAAATACTATGCAATTGATAATAAAACAATGCAAAAACACCAATCAACCATTAGACTCTGGGGGTATGAGGAATGTAAGGTATAATATATGCCTTTCTAGATACTGAAACAAACCTTTAAAATGCTTCAAATTGTAGGAAGAAGTAAATACATAAGACTTCAGCATAGATGTAAATGATCATCAGACTTCTTCATCTTGCATCCATTGAATTAAAGGAATTTGCAAATCCACCAGCAGGAGGTAAGCTTGACTGTGTATAGTCACCGGTACGAAGTGTTGTCGAAGTTGATGTATTAATGGTGCTCATTCCTTCTAAAGCCTGCCAATTATGGAGTGCTTGTGGCAAGGACATATCCAAGTCAAGCCCATATATGTCAGCAGGACTAGAGTCTGTAGGCTTCCAGATCTCAACAAGAGGTGCCAGTACATTCACTACATTACTCATATCGGGTCGCTGATAGGGCTCTCTAGCACAGCAGTGGCCGGCCAGCTCTGCAACAGTTCTAAAACTGTCTAAGGCTTCCTCTTCGACATCGATTGCTGGGTCAATGATCTTTCGGAATGAATCTCTGTTCAGTAGCATCCTACGGAACCATGTAACAAGGTGGACGTTCTCTTCTGGTTGGCTATTATCGATCGCTTTCCTTCCGGTTATCATCTCCATAAGAATCACACCATAGCTATATACATCAACCTTTGTTGTAACACGTCCAGTGACTGCCAAATGATTCCATGTTAGTTAGAGAATTGAACAAGAAAGGAGAATAATGACCCCTTATGCTAGAACTACAGGAAAGAGTTAATTTATCATGTGACTTATTCTTAAAAAATATGTAAAAACTCTATTATATAATATGCAACAACCAATATACAGTTTAATTATAAAGAATGCATGGGAAAACAATATAAACCAACCATGTCCACGCATTTTTCGAGCTATGCTAGCACCAACAAATTTCTTTCTAATAAAGTTAACTAAATTGCAATCCTTAAAGTAAAGGCCACATTACAACACATGAAAATTAGCTATAGAGGATAACAAATCAGATACTAATTTTATAAACATATTCTGGCTTTCTAATAGTTACTTCAAGACAATTTGAGAAACATAGTATACTAGTTAGAGAGTTGCAATCACTTTATTCCAGCATAACTGTATTCACTATCTCAGTAGTGTTTAGCTGACAAAAAAGTTGGGACCTATAATGCCACTAAGTGCCAACAGTAGGCAGAACTTATTCCTTCCCTTTCTACTTGCCCTGTGCATCCTACCCATGACCCACTTACTTACATCATCTGCCATTGGGCATAAGGAAATTTCAAATATATCAAGAACATGGCAAAAAAAAAAATTGAAGAATAAAAAATAGATAAATATAGGCAATGCAAAAAAGAATTGAAAAAAATTAAATAACTAAAGTTTCCACAAAAAATGCCTAAATGCATACCTGCATACTCTGGTGCCAGATATCCAAAAGTTCCAGCAAGTCTAGTCTCGAACGAGGCTTGTCCTTCAGGAACAAGTCGAACCAGTCCAAAGTCTGATACTTTAGCTCGCATATCATCCCCAAGCAAGATGTTTGATGGTTTCAGATCCCTGTGGATGAATATTTGCTGGGCCAGACCATGAAGATATTCAACACCTCTAGCAACATCCAAGGCAATGATAAGCCTTCTCTTCCATTCTAGTGGTTTTGACCCTTCATCTTCTTTGCATTCAAACAAATGCTTGCTAAGAGGTCCCTGAGGCATGTATTCATACACAAGGAGCCTCTCATTGCCATCCAAGCAATGGCCTAGGAGTGCGACCAAATGTCTGTGTCGAACCTTAGTAAGCACTGCAATTTCCGACTTGAACTCACTCAGACCCTTTTCACCCTCACCCATGATTCCAGATTCCATCCTTTTCACAGCTATCTTTGTTCCATCATGCAATTCTCCCTTGTATACAGTGCCAAAACCACCCCTTCCCAATATGTTTCTTTCATTAAAATTGTCTGTAACTTCTCTCAAAACTTGAATTGAGAATACCATATTACCAGCTTCCCCATTTTGAGCACTGCTTGATGGACTAAATGAACCAATTCCCCCACCTGCAACACTTACCTTCTTAGCATTTCCATCTTCAAAATGATGAGGATGCACCTCTATTTCATTTGGAATTTGAACTTTGCTAACATGCTTAAGTTTTTTTCTCCTAGACTTAATAAACAGAGCAGCCACGAGACCAAGTAAAATAACAACCCCTGCCACAATGCCAACGATGATTCCAACAGTATTTTTCTTGACTTCCCCTCTAGAATTATCTCCAGAATCCGAGGCAGGAGGAGGATCCTTTCCAATATTAGGATTTCCATCAATCTTAACAACCACTTCTGGACGGAACGATGGAACCTTACCATATAAATTATTATTTGAAACATCTAGCTCTTTCAGTAGAGGCATACTAGTAAGTTCACTCGGTATGATACCAGTTAGACTATTGTTAGCAAAAAGCAACTTTGTCACAGAAGTAAGGCTAGCAAACTTAGGAGAAATATTGCCGGAGAAACCCATGTGCTGAAAATTGATTACTGAAATATTAACAGGAGACGCGGAGCAAACAATCCCGAGCCATTCATCATTACCCCTGGGACAAGGATCATTACCCTTCCACGAATCAGCAAGCTTTTTAGGATAACCAAGAGGCTCAACAGCAGAAAGTAAAGTATTGACAAGAGGACTACATGGCTTGCCAATGTCCTTAGTACAAAACCTATTATTCCCATTCACCATATCATTATCAACTCTAACCCCGTCTTTGAACATGGGAGGTGAACCTTGAAGATAATTATTGGTTAAATTCACAACAGTGAGAGATGTTAGAGAAGTGAGAGAGGGTGGAATAACACCAGTCAACTGGTTATCCCTCAAACTCACATCAGACAATTGATCATGGTTCGACAAATCCGGTATCTGACCAATAAAAGAATTACCATGTACCCAAATTTGTTTCAATGATGTCATATTCTTTAACACAGCAATAGTCCCATTTAGTTTATTCATACTTTGCTGACCATTAACTAAAAGCCTCTCCAAAGAAATCCCCGAAAAACTACCCGGCAACTCGCCCTCTAGGTAATTAAAGCACAAAGCTAAATAAACCAAACCTTGAAAAGGACCATCTTTCCCGAAAAAGCCTGGAATTTTCCCAACAAAACTCGCATTCATACCCGAAAAACTCGTAAGGGAAGCACAATCTTGAAGACTATCAGGGACATTCCATTGACTAAAAGGGTTATAGTCAATTCTTATGTCTACCAAATTAGTCATACCTATGAAGAAATCATTCGGCATGGAATTGAAATTGTTGTTGTTGATAGCCAACCTCTGCAGCGATTTTGGCATATAAGGAACCGGACCTGTTAAGCCATTGTTGTTGCATTGAAAAGTTTGCAATTGTGAGAGCTGAACAAGTTCTTTAGGCAAAGAACCTTGAAGATTCAATGAACTAATATGAATTGCAGTAACTCTTCCTGAATTGCACTGAATATATTTCCATTTACAAATATCTGAACCATTCCATTGAAGATCACTTTTTGAATTAAGCGCTTTTTTCAAAATAGCCATAACAGAAGAATCATCATTCTGAGAGTGAACAGAGAGAACAAAAACACAAAGAAAAACGATGATAGAAAGAAGAAAACACGGTTCAGGTTTCTGCATTTTCCGGTTTTAAAAAAAACCGGAAGAGTGTAGCGTAAGGTGGTGGAGTGGAAGAAAAAAAGAGATTATAAAAAAACAGAGAAGAGAGGAATATATTCAGAAGTGATTTATGTTTGAGGATTGTTCACTCATTCATATTGCATTGTAGTTGATGATAAGGATTCTCATAAAAGTGAAGATTTTTTTGGGAAAGAATAAGTGGAAAATCGCTTTTTTGGGAAAGGAATTAGAATATCACGCGGCGGAGATAGAGGTAGGAGAAACAGAGAGTCATAGAGAGAGTAGAAGAGAAAGAGAGAAGAAAATATATGGACTAAGGTAAAAGAATTAAATAGTATAAATACTTAAATGGGTAAGGAATATTTATATTAGGGAAAGAGTTACAACTTTTTATAGTATCCAGTAATATTTCATATCACGTTTATTATCATAATAAAACTACTCAAAAATAGTTTAATACATGTCAAATAAATAAGAGTTTTTTATATTCTCAATATTTACTATTCCTACATCAATTATTAGTAAATCTCACTACACATTAATAATAGATTATATATTCACCATATAAAAATAAACAGATTTCAACAATCCAAAGATAGTAAACTATAAAAATATGTTTTTTTTATGAGAAAAATATATGTATTTATCAGTGTTGTGATAACCGGATGAGATGGTCCGATTAATTTGACCAATGACTGAAAAATGACTCTGGTTTGTAGTCTTAACCGATTGAGGGGTTGGACTGTCTAAAAAAATATATATATTGATGAGTGTTGTGATAACTGGACCAAATGGTCCGACTGGTTTGACTAATGACCAGAGTGGAAAACGGCTATGGTTTGTAGTCTTAACCGAATGAGGGGTTGAATCGTTTTGAACTAGAGAAATTTCAGTCCAACTATATTAAACCTGATTGAACCGCAATAACCCGAGAAGTAACCGAACAGTTCACTTAAAACTTTTAAATAATAGAACATCACTATAATGTTTTGTTTTACTTTGGTGCAAAAAAAAATGAAAAAAAATGTTATTTCAATATAATTATTAATTATATAAATTTTGTATTTATATATAACTATATATTTATAGATAAAAATGATAAATTATATATGAAATTATATGGTCCGACCAGACAGTTTAACCTTTTAAACCGGTTAAACATAATACGAGACTTCTTCTGATTTGATGTCCAGCTCGAGTTTCACAACATTGATATTGATAGTGTATGAGTTTTATATTCTGTCATTGTATCATCCAACATTAATATTTAATTATCATTAACTCTTCAAAAAATGTAATTAAAATGAATGATTGATAATATAATGACTGAATAAATTTTTACGCTAATAATATATATAGATATTACACTCCTTTTTGTTTGTTATTATAGTGTAATATTTTTATTTTTGCATATCATTGTAAAAATTTATACACATTTACAATATTATCTACTATTTATTTGAATTATTTTTTTGAAGAGTCAATAATATATCTATTTTTCTCTTACTTTTATATACAGACCATTAACATTGAAATTGATTTTTTTTTTTAATAATAGGGACAAACTTTGAATTATTAATAAAAATGAAAATAGGAAAATTGCATGGGAAGAAAATGGATTTTGTGGGGAAAGTGGAATGTGGGGTCCATTTCATGAGAATCAACGGCTGGGAATGCTTTGATAGTAATAAAAGCAGTAGTAAGAGTGAGGAAAATAATGAGCGTTTATTAGGTTGGAATTGGTTGGTGCTATCTGAATAGTGAGTTGGAACTTTAACTACGGTTTTTATGGAATTAGTGACAACTGCGATGGTAAAACTAAAAGTTGCAGCTTTTTGCATTACACTGTAGGTAACGCCCTTTTACGCGTGAAGATTAATTTCTCACCAAGTTTGACACCCTTTTTGTGAATTCAAACGTTTTTGTTGGGTGGATTTTAAGTTTTTAACTTTTGGTACCTTAAATAAAGGCCTATCTTTGAATATATATTTTAATAAAAAATTACAACGATTTTGGAATTGCTAAAGAATACAGCAACCAAGCTTTTTAATAATAGGGTCGGCTTCTTTTTGTTAAGAAACCTATATTAAGAAAACAAAGAGAAAAGGCAAAATGTTTTTTATATTATTGTGAGTTATTTGTACTTTTGGTTCCTCATTTTTTCGTTTTTCTTAATTGTGCAAATTTAGTCATCTCATATTTTTATTCGATTTTCATATTTTAACATATATGGTTATGGGAAAATAATCGTTACACTAACTTTTCATATAAAACTATAAAAATTCATACATTTTAACATAACACAAAATATAAAGAACCAACGAGACATCGGTTTAGTGGTATAAAACTCTACTAGATCATCGGATAACTAAAATGTCAATAATTTAATTTGTGATGACGACATTTGTTGAAAGTAGTAGTCGTGCACCCCAAGAGAATTAGTTTCTTATCTAAAAAGGTGGAAAAATATTTTTAATAGTAAAAAAACAACAAATTATAAAGTATAATTTCAATTTTCTCTTTTATCACTGGGACATGATTTGTTATACTTTTTTGTGTGTGATTTTCATCTTCCAACTAATATAAATCTACATGTTAGCATGTTGATATTATTATTTTATTTTATTAAAATCAGGGGTCAAGATACCTTTAAAAAATACTGCCATGTGTTATCACACAAACGATTAGCTATGAGCAGATTTGGATAAGGGTGATAGTTAGTAGAACTGAATAAATGTATAGATTGATTGACTTTTTATTTTCAATGATTGTAAAATCGAATAAATAAGACATTATTTAATACATATTTTTATATTATTTGCTATTAGTTGAATTTGGAATATAATTATTGGCAATATTGGGTGTGATTCCCTTATGATGCAGAAATGCAGCTTGCCTTCTAGAGAAGTGAATACAATATTGGGTGTGATTCCCATGTGTTACGAGTTTTTAATTGGTCAGAAAAATATTTAATAATTAAATTTTAACTTAAATATTTTTTTTGACCAATCACAAACCATAATACATGGAATGATACAAACTATGTTATAACAGATGTGTCCATACATGATTATTTACTATTCAGCAAGGTCAACATGAAATTTAATAACCCAAGATTAAAGGAACTTACCAGCATGTTTAAAACGATACATTGTTATAGTTCAGTGTTATAATAAATGAGAAAAAGACTAACAGTCTATAAATTTTATATATTATTATAAGATCATTTATATTTAAATTTAAATGAGAGTTTAATATATGTGTTGTGTCAATATAAAATATTTTACACTAACAACATATAATCTATCTTTAATTTATATTACTTTTATTTGACAGTCAATGATGACTAATAATAAATAGTAAGGATGAGTCGACAATGAAAAAAAAGTTAAACTGTCAGTATATATATATTAAATTCTTCAAATAAATAGTAAGTAATATAATATTAGTGTATAACTGACTGATATTGTATTCATAATAAATAATGTGAGGGTAAAAATTTGGAGAAACAGCTCATTTTAAATTTAATTAATGCCGCGTTAGATATTTCTACGTATAAAAAATATTATATAATGTAACACTACGAAAAATAAAGATGGATCAGTAATATAGAAAAAAAAATGATTATCATAAGTGTGATTGTTAAGAAAGTTAGTAAAAGTAATATCAAATTTGTTTTTTGCTATAACCATGTATATTTTATTACTATATGAAACTTCACTCATGTATATCTTATGTTTCAAAAAGTGTTCACTTTATGCTCACATTTTTTTAATTGATCAGAAAATATATTTATTATTTAATTTTAATCTTAAATATATATTTTCAACCGATCAAAAAATAACATATATAATGATACACTTTTTTCATGATAAATGGGAACCCCAACTATCTTCCCGTATCTAAACTTTGGTTTGTTGTTGTCGAATAGGATACTATTATGGCAACCGTACTACAAGACAACAAAATAATTGAAGGAATTAAATATTATATTTTAGACAAAATTATAAATTGGTCCTCTAAATTAATATAGTTCAAAGATTGTCTCAAAAATATTTTATATCAAATAGGTAAGTTATTTATGTTTTTAAATTGGTCTTTAAGTTTTTTATGTTTTCAAATGGGCACCATAATGTTTTTCTTTTCATATTTTTAAGGTTAATATTTTTAAACCAAAAGAAAAATATTTTTTACTGGGAAAGTTTCAGTAAAATAATAGAGGAATTTTGTATTTTTTTCATTATTTAATATTCTTTTAATAGTCAACTAGGGTAAAAGTCCAAACTACAAAATCATCATAGAGAAAGCAATCTCATGAGCATCCTAAGAAAGTGGGGAAAGATGAGGGTAAAAATTTGTATATAGTTTGTATATTCTTCACCATTCATCTGTATTATGTTAATTGAAGAGTTAAGGAAGATAAAACATGAATAATGAATGATGCAGGGACAATGTATAAAACTCATACACTATCAGGGTATACATTTTTTTCCTTCAAAACTAAATCAAAATAGTGTAATATCTATGTATTGTCAGTATAAAGATTTATATACAATCAGTACATCATTTATCATTCATTTGTATTACCTTATTTGAAGAGTAAATAATGATAAGATACAAATGGTGGAAGATGCAGAAATAATGTATAAAATTCATACACAGTCAGTGTATACATTTTTTTCTCTAAATCAAAATAGTTACCCATAAAGACACTAGTGATACACATGAGAAAGAGATGCATTCTAATAAAGGTTCATGATTTTAGAAATCTGACGAACAAGAGCAATGATGCTTCTCGTCTGAACCTATAACACCTAAACTTTCCTCAGTTTTAGATTTTAAATATCTGATAAGTTTCACTAGAATATGTAGAAGAGGAGTCTTGTTAGATTTATGTAAAGGTGTTAAGAGGACTTTGGTACTTATAAGCAATATTGAAGTTTTTTTTAGATAACTTTAAATTTTTTAATAAGTCATTAAGCTACTAGAGTCTCGTCCCATAAATAAAAACTGATGAAAACTTACAACTTTTGAGCTTTATTTTTGAAAGTTGATTTTCATAAAGTTATTTGAATTAATGTTCAAAATGAAAGGAAATTTCAATAATTTGTCAATCATTATTATTTTTCAAAATATTTTAAAATTACATTAATTATATCTAACTGGAAAATATATTATTACATTATAGTAAATTATCAAATTCCAACTAGTTTCAAAAATAGTTTTACCAAAAAAGCTATAGTTTGATAAAGTACCTATACAACTACAAGAACTTTGAGCTACCTTAAAAGCAATAAGTTCATAATTACTAACTCGCAACTATAAGGCCATATCTAGAAACTAGTTTTTGCCGAAACTCATCACCTAAATAAAGTACCCTAGAAAAAATTAAGGGCATTAGAGCATGTGCTGTGTACCATGCAAGATGCAAGTGGTGAGTAAGCTCAATATAAATATAAATAGAATGATTTTATATGTATACACTGACAACATAAATGTTTTTTATATTGTCAGTAAATCATCTATCATTACTTTATTAATTATAATTGACTCTCAAATAAAAGTAATACAAATTAATTATGAATAATGTGCTGACTATATAAAAAACTTTATATTGTCAATACACAGATTTTAAATTGTATATCCAAAAGAAAGAACATGCCTCGAGTGTAGTCTTGGCCTCTTGGGAATTATTTGTGAGTAAGCTCAATATAAATGTCACTTTCATAGAAGTATTTTATTGTTCCTTTGACTTCATAATAGTACTATATTTTTCATAATAGATACTTCATACTTGTCCTTTCATACACTCTTTAATACTTCCCCCTTCTCATTTCTACTTTACATATCTCGTCTTTGAATAGGATCCTATTATTGAACAGTGAAGTCCTATTTTAATCTTAATTTTAAAAATAAATATGTCATTACAAATGTAAATAAAAGGATGTAATTATTATTTCATTTTACTTTTTGTTTTGCACGATACTTTCCTCTCTAGTAATGAAGAGGAGTGTGTCTCATTTTCTTTATGCATATAACTTAGGTATTCTCAAATAAAGGTAAGATTTTTGGTGGGGTGATGATCCAATTGCAGTTTATAGGGTGACATGAAGCATAGCAATAAGCTATGAAGTGTGAACCTGGGGATGATGTTAGTTTTACTATTTCTCTTTTCATAAGGTTGTATGTTGTTGTGGAAAGGGTAAAGTAGTGATTTTTTTAAGTTAGTTGATGGTTAAAGTTTTTTTCCATGATAAAAGTACCATCTCTCAATTACATCAACACACTATGTCTTCACCTTATGGTGGTAGATGGATCTTGGGTGAAAGGAATGGGTATTGGTAACCTTGGAAATGGAAAATGTGGCATTTTTAGTAAAAAAATGTTAAACTTTATTATAAAAAATGAGTGCAATATATATATTATCAGTACAAATATTTATATATAATTATTATATATCCATCGTTGTTTTGAAGAATTAATAATAATTAAATATGAATAGTACATGATACAATTATAATTTATAGAACTCATACATCGTCAATAAATACATTTTCACTAAACAATATGTGGATAATTGGATTTTGAATTTTCCATCTAAGATCACTGTTTAGACTTTAGACAACGGTTGGTTTATAAGAAAATTATAATCCTTTGTTATTTATTTTGGAAATTAATCAAAAAAAACTTATATAATTGAATGATATTTATATCACCATTTAAGTTAGTTTACCATCGTTTTTTTAGATGTTTGTGTCATTCTTTTACAAATTTAAAATATCAATATATAATTGAATGATATCTAAAAGATTTGGACTATTTCCTTTTCAATATTGTGAAATTCAGCATTCCATGGCTAAAACAAACAGATTGATATTAAGAAATGAATTGCAGCTAATTAGCCAAGTATAAAGGCTTCACAAAAGGAGGAGCATTGAATTCAATGTATAACCTCGATGAATTGGATTCTTATTCATCACTTTGATTACAAAGGGAGCAGAACATATATACTGTGAGGCCCTTATGCAGAAAATCAAGAAAACGAAAAGAAAAGAAAAAGTTGCCAAAACTGGAAAATAACAAACTTAACAGAAAACATAATTTTAAAAAGTTTCTAAAAAAGGAAAGTTTTGTTGCTGAGTTGTGTAAGTGTTGATTTGCCTTGGACTTATTCTTGGGCTTGTTTTTGGGCTGATTATATCATTGTTAATTTCAACACACCCCCTCAAACTTGGCATGTGAATATCAAGAAGGCCAAGTTTGGAAACAATGTATCGAAAAGGTGAAGGAGAGAGGGATTTTGTAAAAATGTCAGCCAATTGTAGTGATGTGTGAATTGGAAGAAGGTGGATGGTGTTATTGTTTAATCTTTCACGAACAACATGACAATCTACATCGATATGTTTTGTTCTTTCGTGAAAGATTGGGTTAGCAGCTATGTGTAAAGCTGAGTTATTGTCACAGAAGATGGTAACTGGTTTGGGATGAGGAATTCCTAAGTCTCTAAACAGAAACAGAAGCCATTGAGCTTCACAGGCAGCCATGGCAAGAGCCATGTCCTCTGCTTCTGAAGAGGAACGAGACACGGTGTTTTGCTTCTTGCTTTTCCATGAAATGAGGGCAGTTCCTAGGAAGAAACACCAACCAGTTACTGATCGTCTTGTGTCCAAACAGGTGGCCCAATCTGAGTTTGAGTAACCTTGAATGATTGTAGTGTTTTGACTTGGGAAGAAAATGCCCTGAGCAGGGGATGCCTTGAGGTATCGAAGAATATGAGTAGTATGTTTGTAGTGTTGATCAGTTGGAGATGCCAAGAACTGACTCAGGCATCCAACTGAGAAAGAAATGTCGGGGCGAGTATGAGTTAAGTACAATAATTTGCCCATTAATCTTCTGTAAGAAGTAACATCATGAAGGGGAGTGCCTAACTGGGAATGAATGGGTGTATTGTAAACCGTAGGTGTAGAAGCTGGTTTTGCTGCAAAGAATCCCGTTTCTTGAAGAAGTTCCAGAGTATATTTTCTTTGATAAATGGTGATGCCTCGTTTGGATCTTGCTACCTCCATTCCTAAAAAGAATTTCAAGTCTCCAAGGTCTTTAATGCTGAATTTGTTGTGCAAAACAGATTTAGTGTGATTGATTTGATTTAGATCATTGCCTGTTAAAATTAAGTTATCAACATAAACCAAGATGGCTGTAAAGCCAGTGTTAGTGTTCTTAATAAAGAGAGAATGATCAGAGAAGGATTTAGAAAACCAGTTTGGATCAATGTGTTGGTGAGTTTGTCATGCCATTTCCTACTTGCTTGCTTCAATCCATAGATGGATTTCTGAAGTTTGCAAACAAGATGTTGATCTGGAATGTTGAGACCTAGTGGAGGCTTCATGTAGACAATTTCTTTTAAGTCACCATGAAGAAATGCTGTGTTGATGTCCAACTGTTACAAATGCCAGTTATTTAAGGTAGCAAGACATAGGAGGACCCTTATAGAGGTTGTTTTCACAACTGGACTAAAAGTGTCTATGTAGTCCACTCCTTCGGTTTGAGTGAAGCCTTTGGCAACCAATCTTGCTTTGTATCTTTCAATAGAACCATCTGCATGATGCTTAATTTTGAATGTCCATTTACACCCTATAGCCTTTTTGTGAGGTGGTAGAGGTGTCAGGATCCAAGTATTATTCTTGGCTAAGGCATTTAGTTTAGTGTTGATAGCATCTCTCCAACACTTAGACTTAATAGCTTCAGAGTAATTGGTAGGAGTTTGGTTGATGGTTATTGACAGGGAAAATTGTTTGTGGTTGAGGGAGAGATGGTCATATGAGAGAAAGTCACTGATAGGGTATTGGCTTTTGGAGTCAATATGGTTGGTTTGGTTTAAAAGAGAGCAATGATAGTCTCTTAGGTAGGCAGGAGGATTCTTGATCCTTTGGGATTGTCTAATTCCTGCAGTTTGTGTTTGTGGTGTACTCATGGCTTGGTTGGATTCAGGGTCAGTGGTAATGCTAATAGGTGAATCATTGTACTCAGGCATTGAGTATGAGAATATGTCTGTCTGGCTGATGGGCAAAGTTGGTGCATCATTGTTACTAGCAGATGACTCAGTAGGAGGTTTATTGTGAAAAGGGAAAATATGCTCGAAGAATGCTACATTTCTAGATATGAAGACCTCATTAGTCTTAAGGTCTAGTAGGATGAATCCTTTTGTTCCCTATTTGTAACCTATGAAAATGCATTGTCTGGATCTAGGAGCAAACTTAGTCCTATGAGATACTAAGGTAGATGCATAACATAGGCTACCAAAGACCTTTAAATTTCTAATGTCAGGTAAAGTTTGATGTAGTTCTTCAAAGGGTGATTTGTTGGATAAAAACATAGTAGGTTGCTTGTTAATTAAATGTGTTGCATGAGCTACATCATAATTCCAAAAACAGGTTGGTATGTTGGACTGAAAAAGTAAGGCTCTAGTTACCCCAAGTATATGTTGGTGTTTTCTTTCCACAATGTGATTTTGTTGGGGTGTTTCAACACAAGATGTTTGGTGCTCTATTCCCTTGTCAAGGTAGAAATCCTTAATCAAAAACTCTCTTCCATTGTCACTTCTAATGGTCTTTATCTTATGACTAAATTGGTTTTCAGCATAGGATACAAATCCTTTAACAAGGGGAGTGGCCTCAGCTTTCTGTTTCATAAAGAAGATCCAAGTGAACCTAGTCTTATCATCTACTACTGTCAAAAAATATTTATGTCCAAAAATAGATGGGGTAGATATAGGTCCCCATATGTCTATGTGAATCAAGTCAAAAGCAGAAGTAGATTTAGTTGTGCTAATAGGGTAAGGCAACCTTTTTTGTTTAGCTAGGTAACAAATGTTACAAGGATCAATTGTCTTATTACAATGTATGAAAGGAAAAACAAATTGCATATGATTCAGTTTGCTATGAGACAAATGGCCTAGTCTAGAGTGTCAAACATTACAATCATCATATGTAGTGCAAGTATTGATATTGTGAGGTGCAGTGTAATTTTTGCTGGAGTCATTCAACACATACAAGCCTCCTTTAAGATCAGCTGCACCAATCATCTTCAAGGAGTGTAGGTCCTGAATTTGACAGCGATTAGTTGAAAAGGTTAATGTGCAGCCTAGGGAGGTTGTGAGTTTTGATATTGATATAAGATTGAAATTGAAAATTGGCACATATAAGACATTAGTAATGTAAAGGGAATTAGAGAACATAGTGGTTCTAGAGTAATTGGCAATCACATGATTGCCATTTGGTAAAGTGATGGAGAGAGGTTTGATCCACGTGTAGTTATGGTAAAGTGAAAGGGTGTGACAAACATGGTCTGTTGCCCCTGTATCAAGGATCCATGAGTTAGACTTACCTATATTAGACAAAAAAGTGAAAGCTTTACCTGAATTTGATTGATCACTGTTGGACACAAATATTATGGTGGAGTTGATCAAATTTGTGCTATGTGTTCCTTGAGTTAATGATTCTTGAATCAGGTCCTTTAGTGCATTGTGTTGGGCTGGTGTGAAGAGGGATCTTGATTCAATCTTATCTTCTTTCAAGTCTGTTTTTAATGTGCTTTCTGGCTCATCAATGCACTGATCCATGCCTGAATAGCAGTTGATATTGTTTGATCCTGTTGAATAGCTTGGGGGGAAGCCATGCTTCTTGTAACACACATCAATGGTGTGCCCAGTCTTTTGGCAATATGTACATATTTTCTTGCCCCTTCCTCCTGCAATAGTTGCAAATCTTGTCTGTGTGTTGAATCTTCCATTGGATGATCCTCTGGTGTTTCTTCCCCTGCCTCTTTGTCTGATGTCATAGTTGTTACTGGACAGGTTGATAGAAAACCTTGGCTCTTCAACTAACATTTGCCTTTCTTGTTGGATCAATATTGAGAACACTTTGTTGATGGGGGGAAGTGGATCCATGAGCATAATTTGTGATCTTACTGAGGAGAATTGATCATTCAATCCTCTGAGAAAGCAGATTATATTTTCATTCTCTCTATATGTCTTTATGGTAGGTATTAATGCACAGTGGCACTTAACTTCACAGTAAGAAGGTGGTTTGGGCTTATAGTTGTCTAGTTGCTGCCATAATCCTTTCATTTGTGTGTAGAACTTGTCAATTGATGCATTTCCTTGTTTGATGGAATGCATTTCTCCAATGAGTTCTGAAATCTTGAAGATGTCGCCTTGGTGATATCTTTCTTTTAAATCATTCCAGATATCTTGTGAACTGTCCATCCACAAAATGCTTTGCACAATGGATGGTTCTATTGACCTACTAAGCCATGATACTACTAGATTGTTGCATCTTTTCCAAATGGCATACGTTTGGTCATGTAAAGGTGGTTTGGGCAATGTTCCGTCAATAAATTCCATCTTGTTTTGGATTCTAAGGCCATGATCATGGCCCTTGACCAAGGATGGTAGTTTTCTCCATTCAATAATGAAGATACGATAACAGCTCCTGGATTTTCGTTGGGGTTCATGTAGTATGGACTTGTAGGGTCAAGAATTGGGTTTATGAGTTGATTAGCCATAAAGGAGGTAGGAGATCTGAGAATAGAAGATTGCAGGGATACGATGGATAGAAAATGTACTTATAAAGAAGGGAACCAGAGAGTTTTAGATTGCAGTGATTTGCGCAGTGTGATTCTTCACGGTATATTGCTCCTGATACCATGTGAAATTCAACATTCCATGGCTGAAACAAACAGATTGATATCCAGAAATAAATTGCAGCTAATTAGCCAAGTATAAAGGCTTCACAAAAGGAGGAGCATTGAATTCAATGTATAACCTCGATGAATTGGATTCTTATTCATCACTTTGATTACAAAGGGAGCAGAACATATATACTGTGAGGCCCTTATGCAGAAAATCAAGAAAACGAAAAGAAAAGAAAAAGTTGCCAAAACTGGAAAATAACAAACTTAACAGAAAACATAATTTTAAAAAGTTTCTAAAAAAGGAAAGTTTTGTTGCTGAGTTGTGTAAGTGTTGATTTGCCTTGGACTTATTCTTGGGCTTGTTTTTTGGGCTGATTATATCATTGTTATTTTCAACAAATATCAATCTCTATTATCTCATAATTTTTAAACTGAGGTTTTTTGAAATATCCAAAAAGTAGAAACCAATCTTTAGGAATTTGGGAATTAAATTGGAGTTAGCATGTTTCTACTATGTTGGAGTTATATTTTTTTTTTGTTTCATTGGGAATGATTCATATCAATTAAAGGAAATAATCACATGTTAATTTCTAATAGTGTAAAAAGGTAAATTTGAAACACTCAATCAAAGGTGAGAGGTAAAAATATCTCTTGAGAGAGTTAGCCCTTATACATGTGGATATTTCCGGTTTGGATAGAATTGCATCAAGTGGGAGGATACATGTGAAAAACAAAAAAAAGGGTAAGAAGTAAGGAACAAAATTTCTAATTAAAAAGGAGGTTATGATGCAGAGGACTATTATATATTTTAGAGTAAATTATAATCCTATTAGTTTGAATGAAATTATACAATTTACACATCTTTTTGTTGCACCTACATAACCCACCTATAATCTATATACGTATGTTACAATGATTATTATTGCAGGAGATTGATATAATCTTTTCAGAAAATAGTGATGAATGTAATTAAGTTAAACTCCAATATGTGTTAGTATATTTTTTACTCTTAATTAATTATGTATTAGCTATGATAAATTGATCATTTGTAAATTTGCATATCGAATTTGATTATGAAATCATTCGTCTATTTGTGTATTTAAACATCTCCTTAAAATTATTGATACATTTCATAATGAAACAATGTAATTAACAAATATATTGTGTGTAAAATAAATGATGTTTCTTAAGTAAATTGAAACTCAAACTCAATGCACTCTATTTTATCTCTAACACTTTAATTACTTGTTGCTAACTATATAATGCTAGAACCAATGAATATTTTAAATGAAACAATAGTGTATGAATGTTATTATTATTTTAAGACTTATTGAAGGTGACTAAAGAATTAAGATAAGATAGACTACTAGAGATCAAATAAAAAATGCGTATTTTATAGAAAAACTAATAATATTGTAAATAAGGTTGGAGTGATATATTTTTATATTAAAATGTCATTATTAAGAAATGATAAAAAATTTGAGCTTATACTAGTATTTAAATATTTTCTATTTTGTAGGATTAATATGTTTTTAATATGTTTAATGGAGTAATAAATGAAAAGAGAACTTTTTTTATACTATAAGGGATATCTTCATCATATGGGTAAGAAACTAATCTCTTTTAGGATGTATGACTGCCCCTTTCAACAAATATCGCTCATATGATTGATCTAGCGGAGTTTTAAACCATTAGATTAACACTAAAGAACTTGTTGTTTGGTCCAACAAAAGTTGAATTTAGTTTCTCCATTAAATTCTAAGAAATGATCATTGTCATACTTAAATTAGAGATGTTTTATGCAGGTGCAAAAACTCCTGATATGTCACTATAATTTATTTTATTATATTATTACTAGACTAGTTTTGAATGAGTAACCATGAACATCTTTTTACTACTATTGAGTCAAGGGGCAAACATACATGGGTAGAGTAGCTCCCTTCCTCTCATAAAAAGAAATGCATATAGGTAGATGAACATAACCTTATTCTCACAAGTAAATATGTATGGCTATATTTTTTGGGTTGAGGGCAAAATAAGAAACATGGTCCTTATTTATAAATAACACTAAGTATGTCAACCACTAATTCTTTGTTTGGTTGAAGAGTAGAAAATAAGAAAAAATAGAGAAGAGAGACGAGAAAGAAAATTGTGAGAAATAAAGTAGATTATTGAAATGTTTGGTATAAGAAAAAGAGAAAAGAAATAGAAGATAAAATTTAGATATAAACTTTTGAATGACAAAAGTATCCATACACTAAGAATAATATGAGAAAAATATTTTATTATTAACTAAAAATTTAAGAATTACATTCTTAAAATTTATCGTAAAAATTATATTATTGTAATTTTAAACAATATTTATGAAGTAAGAAAATATAAAAGAAAAATAATTGTGGACAAAATTGTATAAATAAATAATAATAAATATATAGAGTCATTAAAAGGGGTTCATTTTGTCATTTTATCATCACCTATGAAGAGAAAGAGTTTTGGTGGGTCTCATATTTTTTTTATTTCTATCATCCCTTACTAGGGGTGAGCATGGGCTGAGTTGGGTCAGTTAAGACTTGTCCCTTACTCGATCCTAAATTTTGATTGAGTCATTTTTTGAACTCGGATCCGACCATAGACTCGAAGCTAACCCGATCCTAAATTTTGATCGGGTTAGCCTTTAAACCTGCACATAGATCCAATTAAATATAATGCATACCTATTTTAGTTAAAATTTTCTCAATATTATTTATTATTATGGATATTTAATATGAAATGATATATGTATGTTTATTGTTACTAATGTATATATGATGAAAAAATAAGAGAATCAATGATACTTTCGACTAAAGAAATGTCATTACTTTGTACATAACTGAAAAAATATCCATACAAACATGATGAGTTCGTAACCATGAGACGGGTCTGAGTCGAGTCATGTTTATCCCATACCCGACCCTAAATGTTGACTAGGTCTAATTTTTAAACCCAAATTCGATCTTAGACTAGATGAGATCTGACCTTATTTGAGCCCGATCATGATTAGACCAATTGAGATGAACGAGTAGGGTCTGGTCCTGCTCACCCTTATTCTTTACTATCTTATGAACCAATTGAGAGATTATTTTCTCTACAACTTCTCTCCTATCAACTTCTTTCTATGCCCAACCAGTGATAGATCTAGGACCTAGAAGTAGGATGTGCAACATATGTTTAAAATTAAAATAATAGATATAAGCAATTATAAAAATATGAAAATATTAATGTCAAAATTACAAAACTTAAATATATTTAAACAAACAAATTACATATTTCATAATTAATTTCTATGTGATTTCACATTTTGAAATCGTAGAATGATCAATTTGTTTTCAATGTTGTTGAGCACTATTCACTAAATATAAGTCAGTAGACAATTATTCATCCACTTGTAACACCGTGATTTTCTGTGCGCATTTTATTAATTATTTAATTGAAAAGCGATTAATTTTAGAAATTAATCAGTATTGATTTAGGATAAATCTCAGTTGAGTTTTAGTCTTGTATTGTGATTTCCTAATTTATGGTAAATTTTCTGAGACGAAGAATCTCCGGGCCTCTTTTGGGCCCAAATTAACCACAAATTCGGTCCAAAGATGATTTTTGAGTTCCATAAATCAGAATCAAATTCCGATTGATGTATTGGCTTTGAAATATTATTTTGTGTCAAGATAGATACCAAGTTTGTCCATAACTTATATCTAGATATTTTTCACTCCGAAATCCTAGTTTCAACGTTCTAAACGTAACCCTAAATCGAGAGATTTTCAGTCTCCGACCGAGTTTTAACCGACAATACTTGGGTATGGTTATAATCACGATGTTTCATCGCATTAGTCACATCATCCATTCATGAGTCAAGCTTGCTTGTTGAATAAACAAAAGTACCATCACTTACATAATCCCCTAAATCACTCATCATCTCCTTACACCACCATGATTTTGGGGAACCACTTTGATCTTCCCCCCAAATATGATTTCCCCCTCCATAAAAGCAACCCCTTGGCCTTGATGGAGAACACTTTTTTCCTCACTTTCTCACTTTGCATTCTAAGCACTTCTAAGAGATTTCAAGGTATTTCTCTTCCTGTTTTCTCAATCTCTCACACATACACCATTAGATAGTTATCATCTTTTAGTATGTTGTTCTTGATTATGTGTTCAACACTATCGACCCTTGTGGTTTCTTTAGAATGAAATGTATTGAGATGACCATAGAGTTTTATGGAACCAACTTAAGTTAGCTTACTTTAAAGTGGCAAGTTTAACTTAAGAGATCTTGATTTAAAATGTTAACTTTTGATATATTGTTCTTGATTATGTGATCAATACTATCAACCCTTGTGGTTGCTTTAGAATGAAATATGTTGGGATAACCATAGAGTTTTGTGGAATCTACTTTAGTTTTTCTTACTTTAAAGTGGTAAGTTTAACATAAAATTTCTTAATTTTAAAATATTGTTTTTATGAATGAGATCAACACAATCAACCCTTTGTGGTTGCTTTAGAATGAAATGTGTTGAAATGACCACAGAGTTTTATTGTTCAAAAGTATTGAATCCACTTGAGTTAGCTTACTTTAAAGTGGTAAGTTTAACTTAAGAGATCTTGATTTAAAGTATTGACTTAGGTTAAGTAACTTACCTTAAAGTGGTGAAAATGACTTAAACAGTCTTCATGAAATTATTAATATGTGATAAAGTTAAAAGTACAAGCTTTATTAAAGTCTTATTTTAAAAAAGATTGTTTTCTTAAACAAGACTTTCGATGATAAATGATGGTTCAAGAATATGTAATCTTGAACCTGGATGAAAGTGATTGATTCCATGATAGGTTAAAATGTGTTTTTACCTAAGGGTTATAATGCAAGAATTTTAACTCGCAAACCTAATGATTTGTTCTTGTGTTTATTTCCGAAGCTTCCGAAGTTGGGAAGCATACTTGTTTCACACTTATCACCAAGGGAACCACTCACTCGAGACTCTAAGGTGAGGGAGAATATATCGTGGCACAACGGTGTCAAGATATGACATCCAGACCTTCTAAACTACCTCAAAAGTTTGAAGTTATCTTGAGTATTAAGAAGTCCCGTACTTAATCAATTGTTTGTCTGTTAGGATTAAGTACAGATGATCTCTTAAGTCATATCATTTAAGTTATGTCTATGTATGAAGTAATGTTGTGGTGATCCATGAATGAACATTACTTGAATAACTGTAACTAGGAAGGATCGACTACCCCTTGAAATATTTGATTTTCCGTATTCTAAAACCCCTTGTCTAATGGTCATAATCGATTACCATGGTTGATAATCGATTATCAAAATAAAAAATCAGAATCTTGTATCTACTGTTGATCGATGTCGTACTCAATGCAAGTAATATAACAATTAAGAACTGTAGTACTAGGAAGTGACTCCTAGATCATTTCTCAAGGATTATCTTTCAAGCAAAGATTCAAACACCTTAAACTCACACACACAAAGAAGGGTTTTGTTTCAAAGTGAGGAAAAAGTAAGGTGTGTATGTTTGGAGTGGGGAATCCGAATTTAACCCCTCAAACACACATAAAACCGAATTGGGCCTAAACAATGGGCCCAAAGCTAAATTACAAAAAAAAAACTCCTAAAATAAAAATACAATCTTCACTTCAACACATATCCTCGACTTCCATAATGCCCAAAATGCCATTGGTGCCAAATGTGATCTGAA
>NC_032025.1:12361759-12365507 GCF_001865875.1 Lupinus angustifolius | reverse complement strand
TAACTCATTTTAGGAATATTAGTCCAATAAAGTCTAAAACACTAAACCATGTGAAACAAAGTCAATTAGGTATCAAGAATCATCAATCATGCTAAATGAAGGTTATGAATAATGTGTAATATATTGCTCATCAAATACCTCCACACTTAACCTTTTGCACTCATGGGAAAAATGAAGAAGTAAGACTATGCTAATCAATATGCACCAAAGTGAGTCATGCAAGAAGATCACAAAAACTAGAAACCTAAGAAAATCACATATTTCACAATGAAATCTAGGAACTGCAATGAAATGGGCAAAATCAAACACACAAGAGTAAAAGAATCAAATTAAGATATCCATGAACATCATCCAATGAATTCAAGTATACCAAGAAACCAATCAAACTAAGAGGCGAGTCACAACAATGATAGAACCTCACAAGATATGCTCTCTAAAGTATTTACACTCATGTGTCTTAGGTTGCAAGTGTTTACACTCAATGCACCTCATGAAAACAAACAACCATAGGCTTGACAAGCCTCTAACATCAACATCATAAGCACATGCACATAAAGAAAGGACTTTTCAAGGTTGTAATGGGGCCAAGGACAAGGTAGGATAAATATGGGATATGTAGGTAAAACCAAATGGAATATAGGAGCAATGGGGAATAAGTAAAAAGTAAGCAAAAATTAACCCAAAATAAGACCAAATCTTTAATTCCAATCTTCTTTGTCTTACTCAACCTTTTATTCACTTTTGTTTCTCTTTTTGTTGTTTTTTTTTTCGTTTTTTATGAATACTTATGTACACAATTGTATCAACCATCATTAAGATATAACCAAGAATTCACAAGATTTGAAGAACAATGCACCATTTCTTACTTAATACCCATTCCCAAAACAATTCCAAAGCTCCCAAATTCCCTAAGGTTAGGACAATCATGGTTTTTCACTTATAAGCTTGTAATGAGCTAAATACCAATGAAAGAGGTCAAAGTCTCAAAGGGGCTATCAAAGGATAAATTCATTCAAGGTAGGTTTATATGGCTAAGTGGTTTATTCAAAAGAACCGCCTAGATCACTTCAATATGTGCATGTGAATATCAAGTATCAACAAGAAACAAGTCAAGTTCTAGAGTGCAAGTAATCAAGAGTGCAATCACATATGAAATAATATTAGATGTCATGCAGCAATCCATCCATAATTAAGGCTCAAATTCTCACAAGGGACAAGTCTATCACAATTGTTTCAACCTCTTAATTCTCAAAAGAAACTTCACATACAAAAATGCATGGATTCACACCACAAGATATCAAGACTTAAGTGAATGAAAGTATGGGAGAAAATGCCCAAGCCTAAGCAAAACCTAAAAGTCAAAGAAAAACATACATCAACAAAACCTACAACCTACAATAGTCTCCCCCACACTTAAACTACACATTATCCCAATGTAGCACAATCAGAAAATCCAGACATACATATCAATCAATAGAATTGGACAAGTGCAATAAAAAGTAAAGAAGAGAAAGAAAAACTCTCTGATTCATGGAGGGAGGAAAGTGGGTTCAACCAATGAGTCCTCCTCCACAAGTTCATCCACTAAGGAAGGATTTGTGAGGAAAGGCTTGAGGCGATGCCCATTAACCTTGAAGCTCTTATCTGTGGATTCACTTTTGATTTCTACAGCACCATAAGAAAACACATTAGTAACAACAAAAGGACCAATCCACCTAGAACGAAGCTTACCACTCATGAGTCCAAGCCTAGAGTTGTACAACAACACTTTTTGACCAACCAAAAATTCCTTTCTAGAAATCAAGTTATCGTGGAATCTTTTGGTCTTCTCTTTGTAGAACTTAGAGTTATCATAGGCTTGTAAGAGGATATCATCGAGTTCATTCAATTGAAGCTTTCTTTCTTCACCAGCTTGATCAAGAGCCAAGTTACAAGTTTTTACAGCCCAATATGCACAATGCTCTATCTCTACAAGAAGATAACATGCTTTACCAAAGACAACCTGATAAGGGGACATCCCTGTGGATGCCTTGTAAGCAGTCCTATGTGCCCAAAGAGCATTCTCAAGTCTGTTGCACCAATCCTTTCTGTTAGGCTGCACCATATTCTCCAAAATCCTATTTATCTCCCTGTTTGAAATCTCAGCTTGCCCATTACATTGATGATGATAAGGTGTAGAAACTCTATGAACAACCCCATATTTCTTGAGCAAAGCTTGCATAGATCTATTGCAGAATTGGGTGCCTTGGATACTAAAAATGCCTCTGGGTATGCCAAACCTACAAAAAATGTGAGACCTAACAAAATCCATAACAACCTGATCATCATTAGTCCTAGTGGCCTTAGCTTCCATCCATTTTGAAATATAATCAACAAAAAGCATAATATAATAAAAGCCAAAAGAAACAGGAAATGGGCCCACGAAATCAATACCATAGACATCAAACACCTCACAAAACAACATAGGTTGTTGAGGCATCTCTTATCTCCAAGAAAGAGTACCACCTGCTCTCTGACACTGCTCACAAGTGCTACAAATCCTCCATGCATCTTTGAAGATGGTGGGTCAATAAAATCCAGAGTCAAGCACCTTTCCTGTTGTCCTTTGGGTACCAAGATGGCCACCCACTGCAGAAGAATGACAAAACTGAAGGACTGACTCAATCTCATGATCTGGAATGCATCTTCTAGTAACCTGGTCAGTACACAATCTCCACAAATAGGGACCATCCCAAACATAATATTTAACATCACTCTTAAGTTTATCATTTTAAGCTTTAGATGCAAGTGGAGGAAAAACATATGCAATCAAATAATTAATAATGTTAGCAAACCAAGGGGTGGGGAAAGAAATAGAAATATTCAAAAGTTGTTCATTAGGAAAATCATCTCTAATAGACATCATGTCAACAACTCCCTCAATCATGCTCAAAAGGTCGGCCACAATTTTTTGTGCTTCACTCCTATCATGGATCTCCAAATCAAACTCTTGGAGCAAGAACATCCATCTAATCAACCTTGGTTTGGAATCAACTTTCTTCAATAGGAACTTTAAAGCTGCATGGTCAGTAAAAACAACAATTCTAGAACCAATCAAATAAGACCTAAACTTATCAAGAGCAAATACAATAGCTAAAAGCTCTTTTTCAGTTGTGGTGTAATTTGCATGTGCAACATCTAAGGTCCTGGAAGCATAATAAATTATCCTAGACAGTTTGTCCACTTTTTGAGCAAGGACAACCCCAATGCGTAACTAGAAGCATCACACATTAGCTCAAAAGGAACTGTCCAATCAGGTGTCTGGATAATAGGAAAAGGCTGTCTTGAGGAAATCAAATGCCTCCATACATCTCTCATCAAAATCAAAGACCGCCTCATTTTGCAACAGGTTGGATAGTGGAAGAGCCTTCTTGCTAAAATCTTTAATGAACCTATGATAGAAACCTGCATGACCAAGAAAAGAAAGAACCTCTCACATGCAAGAGGGGTAATGCAATTGTGAAATAACATCTATCTTGGCAGGATCTACCCCGATTCCCCTATTTGAGATCACATGCCTCAAAACTATGCATTGTTCTACCATGAAATGATATTTTTCGTAATTCAGAACAAGGTTAGTTTCGATGCATTTATGAAGAACTCTATCCAGACTATCCAAACATGCATCAAATAAAGATCCATAAACTGTGAAATCAACCATAAACACCTCTATGCAATTCTCTAAAAAGTCACTGAAAATGCTCACCAT
>NC_032025.1:12361048-12361659 GCF_001865875.1 Lupinus angustifolius | reverse complement strand
AGGAGCAATATGGATCTGGAAGTACCCAGAAAAACCATCAAGAAAACAATAATGAGATTTACCTGCTAAGCGCTCAAGCATCTGATCAATAAATGGCAAAGGAAAGTGATCATTTCCTGTTGTTTGGTTGAGCCTCCTATAATCAATGCAGACTCTCCAACTGTTCTACACTCTCATAAGAATCAACTCATCTCTCTCATTTCTCACCACTGTAATTCATGTCTTCTTTGGAACCACCTGAACTGGGTTCACCCAATGACTATCAGAAATGACATATATAATCCCAGCTTGTAAAAGCTTTGTGACCTCTTTCTTGACAACCTCAAGGATGATTGGATTGAGTATCCTTTATGGTTGTCTCACTGGTTTAGCTCCATCTTCCAAGAGTATCCTATGCATGCACATAGATGGGCTAATACCAGGTATATCAATTAAGGTCCAACCAATTGCCTTCTTATGCTTCTTCAACACTTGCAACAACTTCTCTCTTGATCAACATCAAGGGAGGTGGAAACAAAAACATGTAGCTTCTGATCATCCTCTAAGTAAGCATACTTGAGGTTTTCAGGCAAAGGTTTAAGCTCCAATACAGGTGCCTGCAAAACAAATGG
>NC_032025.1:12331578-12360948 GCF_001865875.1 Lupinus angustifolius | reverse complement strand
CTGGACAAGTAAATCAGATTGATGTATGATGTCTGCAGCAATTGGGTTAGTGCAATCTGATTCTACAACATTTGGATCAACAGAAATATGCAGAAACGCATCAATACAAGAATTACACATTTCAGATGTATGACAAGTGTATGAGTCTATCAATGACATAGAATCAAAATCATTAAGAAAATCACAAATATGCTCATTAGTGAACTCATCAAGTAAATCAATATGAAACACGGAATGGTCCTTATATGAATGCTTCATAACATCAAAAATATTAAACTGGACCACAATATCATCAAACTCCATAGATAATGTTCTAGCATGGACATCTATCTTGGGTAGAGCTGTTCTAAAAAATGGCCTCCCCAAAATAATAGGAACTGTGTTACGGGAGGATCTCTCTTCCAAAATGAGAATATAAAAATCAGCATGAAAAATAAGTTCACCAACCCGAACCAAGACATCCTCTATCAAACCAGCAAGATAGGCATTACTCTTGTTTGCTAATTGAATCACTAACCCAATGGGTTGCATAGGTCCAGTGAAAGAGACATGAAAACAGACATATGAATAACATTGATCGAAGCACCTAGATCTAGCATGGCATTCTCAAATTTGCTATTACCTATTATACAAGGTACAACAAATATACATGGGTCCTTACATTTTTCAGGAATGTGATGAACAAGTTTACCTATTAGTGCAGAAACATTTCTTCCCAAGCTGATCCTCTCATTACCTTTGAGCCTCCTCTTGTGAGTGCACAACTCCTTTAGAAATTTTGCATATCTTGGAATTTGTTTGATTGCATCAAGTAAAGGTATGTTCACCTCTACCTTTCTAAATGTGTCCAAGATCTCCTTGTCTACCTCTTCCATCTTCTTACTTTGAATGGCTCTTGGAGGAAATGGAAGATGGTTGTGCAACACCTGTGGAAGTTTCACTAGCAAGAATTTGTTCACTAGTGTTCTCAGTCCCTTATAAAACTGGTTGCTTCATTTTTGATGCAGCTAGATCAACTTCAATCTTTTTTGCCTGACCTTAGAGTGATGGCACTCACATTCTTCGGGTTGACCACAGTCTGGGAAGGCAACTTTTCAGAATTANAATTATGAGAGTGCAATGTGTTTAATGAAGTAGCCATCTGTCCCATCTGAGTGGTCAAATTCTAAATGGAGGACTCTTGTCTCTGAATGGAAGCTCTGGTCTCTTGCTAAAATTACATATCCTGCAATGTCATTTGCCTCACCAATTCTTCTAATGAAGGTTCACTAGATGTAGGAGCAAGATTACTATTCACTTGTTGTTACCTCTACTGTTGGCTTGGAGGAGGCACATATGGTCTATTTTGTGCAACATTATTATTCTGAAATGGTGGACCTGGATGAGGCTGCGAAGGATCAGACCATCTAAGATTCAGATGATTCCCCCAACCGGGGTTGTATCTGCTTCATGAAGAATCATAATTTTGTTGCTGTTGTTGAGGTCTGTTGTTGTAAATATTTGCAGCATAGGCCTCAGGATGGTCACCAGTTTTGGGCTCTAAGAGAGAAGGACAAACATCAGCATAATGGTCAGTTGCGGTGCAAATGCCACAAACACATGCTTCAAGTGGAGGTTTCTACTTATTCATGGCAAGTTGAGTGACCAAGGTAATAAGGGAGTCAATTTGTTTCTCAAGTTTATCTTGACTTACCGAATCTGTCCCAACATAATGGACACCTCTGACCATTATAGCATCACTACTTCTTGCACTGAACTGTTGAGAGTTGGAAGACATCTTCTCAATCAAACCACTAGCCTCAAAAGGGGTCATATCTCCAAGGGCACCACCGCTAGCAGCATAAATGAGATTCCTCTCCATGTTGTTCAAAGATCTGATGATGGGGGCAGCTTGCACATAGTCTCTTGAATCTCTCCCAATATTCATATAAACCTTTTGCATGTAGTTGTCTAATTCCATAAATATCTTTTTGAATGCAATGGTCCTGGAGGCAGGAAATAATTTTTCAAGGGAGATTATCTTCAGGTCATCCCAACTAGTAATAGAACTAGGGGCCAAGTAATACATCCAATCTTTTGAAGCGCCCTCAAGTGAATATGGGAATGCCTTCAAACATATGTGATCTTCTTGGACATCACGAGGCTTCATGGTGGAACATACAATGTGGAACTCCTTAAGATGCTTATGAGGACATTCACCTACAAGTCCATGAAACTTAGGCAACAAATGGATTAGTCCAGTTTTGAGCACATATAGCACATCCTCATTGGGATACTGGATACACAAGCTTTCGTATGTGAAATCTGGTGCAACCAGCTCCCTTAATGTCCTCTCACTTGGGATTGGAGGTGGTTTACCCATATTTTCAGAGTATGCAACAAAATGCACAGAAACAACAGAATCAATATCACTATTAGGTAGAATAACACTAAGATGAAAAGACTCACTATCTAAATTTAAATTACTAACTTGTCTAACTAAACTATGAAATGTTCTATCAATTTCAGAATTTATTGGATATAAAGAGTTAGGATTTCCCCTAGTCATGCACTAAATGCAACAGTAAGAACCATATAGGGCAATAAGTGAAATACATGTTAAATTTCAATGATCAATCAAAACTTTGCATTATAAAATTTTAATACCATAGGAAACATCCACGAAAAGTTTCAGGACAAAACTCAAAGCCTAACTAATTTAATTAAATGCAACAACCTCAAAACAATTGGAAAAATAAACTTGTAAAATAAAAAAGAAATTGTAAACAAACTCTTTTTTGATTTTCAGGGTGGTTTCTACCGATGTCAATGATGTAAAAACTGGACCGTACCGGCCGGTTCAACTGGAACACCGGTGAACCGGCCGGTATTTCAGTAAACCGGCCGGTTTATACATATATTTTTTTTTTGAAAAAAAACTTAAAAACTCATTACAAGGTGACCCATCTTTCCAACCCTAGGCATACTTAGATTACACCTTTTGGTTCCTAACATTCGTGTGCAATCTCAGTGGCATTTGTGTAATCTTGGAGTTCTATCCGAAGATAGGATTTGGTGCAAAAATATAATATCGATATGAGACAACTTTGACTCATTGGTGTTAAATGTTAAAACTCCAAATTTATTTCTTTTGTAGAGTGCGCTATGAACTTGTGTCATTTATTTATATTTTGCGGTTGTTAAGTGATACTTTTGGAAAGTTGTTTGTTTATGTGAATTTTGAGTAGATTATAAATATGAATTATAAATTTGAGTATCTACCTATTTGAAATTTTTTTGTTATAGGTTTATATATATATATATATATATATATATATAAATATAAGAAGGTATGTCCGGTTTAACCGACATGCGGTTTAATTACCGAACCACCGATTGAACCATTGTACCACTATACCGGTACCCTGACCGGTTTGATAACCGGTATGATTATAATAATAGTGACAGATATAGTCTATAGATAAAGAATTGTTGGATTTTTCTTCCCCAAATGCATATATAATATGTCCAATTCAAATTAATGGTTCCAAAGTTATGCCAAAATTAGAAAATCAACAGTAAAACTAGTCACTACTTGTTTGTATCTCACAACCAGCACCAAGGTGATTGACTATGATGCATCCAGTATTCAATATGTGATGAAATAAGTATGGAAACAAACTTTCATGCAAAAATTCTAACCACAACTATATTAACCAACATACACCTGAATCAACCAACAAGCAAATAACAAAACAAGACATCAAATAGGAAATAGTGAATGCTACAGGCAGATTTTGAAATCCAAACAGAATGATTATTCTAAGACACACACTAAACTATACTAAGAACCTTTGATAAGAATTGACAATCCTCGGCAGCACTGCCAAATTTGATAGATGTCGTACTCGATACAAATAATATAACAATTAAGAAGTGTAGTACTAGGAAGTAACTCATAGGTCGTTTCCCAAGGATTATCTTTCAAGCAAATCAAACACCTTATACTCTCACACACAAAGGAGAGTTTTGTTGTTGGATTAGTACAAACAATAAGCAAATTTAGAAACAGTAAATAACAATATGATAAAATGGCTAAATCCCTTTGGTTCGTTAATTCACAACTCAATCCTTGGTTTCAAAAGATTATTTTCAGATTCCAACCATTAACTTCTGAATTTGTTGAGAAACAATTAACTAAGCGATAATCAATTTAAAGTTCCAGAACCTAAACCTCTAACTAGGCGAAATCAACATAAGCATGAAATTATTAACAAATTCACACGAACTAAGCATTCATGCACTACATAGAAAAAATCAAATAAGCGAAGGTAAACTCAACCAACCAGTTTCTAAGCAATGGAATTAAGCAAACCATATTCAGAAATAAGATAGAAGAAATCAACAATAAAGAAACCGAAAATGCATTAATGACAAAACCTCAAGAGTTGTGATACATTACCAAAGGAACATAGTCCAGAAATTTAGCCATCCATAGCAATGGAAGAACAAACCGGAATTGAAAAATGAAGAAGGAGTGAAATCATAGCAGAGCAAAATAGGGAAAACAAAAATGTATTTTTGTTTCAAAGTGAGAAAAAAGTAAAGTGTGAGTGTTTGGAGTGGGGAATCCAAATTTAACCCCTCCAACACACGTAAAACTGAATTGGGCCTAAACAATGGGCCCAATGCTAAATTACAATAAAAACAACTCCTAAAATAAAAATACAATCTTCACGTCGACACATATCCTCGACTTCCATAATGCCCAAAATGCCATTGGTGCCAAATGTGATCTGAAAATGATAATAGACTTAATCAGGCCAAATAATCCCAAATTAACTCATTTTAGGAATATTAGTCCAATAAATTCTAAAACACTAAACCATGTGAAACAAAGTCAATTAGGCACTAAGAATGATCAATCATGTTAAATTAAGGTTATGAATAGTGTGTAATATATTGCTCATCAACTATAACTAGGAATAATCGATTATCAATATTCTAAAATCTTGTTGTCCGATAGATATAATCGATTACCTGGTATGGTAATCGACTATCATTATTAGAAGTCATAATACTTTTAGCTACTCTTGTCACGTCCCGATTTTTGGCTGCACAACTTATTTAGAGTCACCACTATATTTTATAGTTAGAAATGTAGAAAAATCTTTTAATCCCAATTACCTTGGGCTTTTAGATTTTTGATATCCAGGTTCAAGAGCCGGTTACAAGGTAGGGAAGGTATTAGCACCTTACTTGCCCGCCTTAGGCGGTACCCTCCATTTAAATTATATGACTTTATTATATTTTTAAATTATTTGTTTATTTAATTAATTATTAGAAAGGTAAATTTTATTTATTTTTTGTTGTGCCTAACAAGATGAACCTTGGTCCTATGTATCCCTATTTTAAGTAGGGAATCAAGGCTATGTAGTTCTTTTAGTAGAAAAATGTTTGTTTGTTGAGTTTTTTTAATTAAGGAAAGAAGTGGCGTAGCGCGACCATCCAAAAATGTTTGTTTGTTGATTTTTTATTTTTACATTTTATTCATTTTATGTTATGAATTTCTAATTTGTTAACATGCATTGAATTGACGCCTGAGATGTAGGAGATCAAACCGCACAGTCCAAAATTCTCTATATGCTTCCATGTAGGCATGTGATGTTATAGAGCGGAGGAGAGATACCCCAGATCATGGCTCCTAGGGTAGTAATGATTCTAATATAACGCTGATACTAGGCGTTATGTTTTTTTCCCGCTCTTTTGTGTAAGGATTTGTGGGTATTGAGAATTGTGTTGAAGGTTGTTTTCTAATATGTTTTGTGTGATTGGGTGTTGTGAATTTTTTGTTTGAGAGGATAAAACTCTCAGTATTTTTGCTATTTTTCAGGGGTCTCTTTTTTAGAGAGGTTCCCCTTTTGAGATATGTCTATTTTGAGGGAATGATGGCTCCTTTTGAGAGAGGTCTTTTGTCAGAGAGAGTTTTTCTTGAGAGAGCCCTCTTTTATGTGGAATCCCCCCTTTTTCACTAGGGAATGTGCACTATTTTTAGTGTCACACATGCATCTTGAAATCAATGATGAAATATTTTTTCCTAATTTGAAATGGGAGAGGAATTCTCCTATATTATTGCATATAATCTCATTTATTTCGGTGCAGCTTGTCCTTGTTTTATTTTAGGAAATAAGGAGTGTGTGTGGATTTTATTTTTAATGAATTTCAACACATGCTTAAAATAGACATTGCAATACATCATCATTCATACAAAGAATTTGAATTTAAAATTATTTAAAAATAAAAAATCTAAATTGAGTGTTATTGGAGTTCTATGACACTGAATTTTTTTTTATCAAAGATGAGATATTTTTCTCAAAATTTTATGAGCTTAGTGGAGTCAACGTTTTTTTTTTGTCATGATGTGAATCTTAGGCGAATAAGTCCTCGACAAGGTCTTTTAAGCTTGTATCGTGACTAGGCTAAGAGTGTTCAAGAAAAAGATATAAGGCTCAAAACGTGTGTTTCCCATACCCACCTTTCACCTTTCTTCTTTCTCCTATTTTTAATAGTTTTCTAGCATGACATTCAACTATCAAGAGAAGTTTCCGGATTGATAAGAGTGGCCTAAGATTAAAGCGATGATTTTTCATGAATGGTTCCTTTTGTGATCATTGATATTGCACTTACGCCCTAACTTTTGCCTAAGATATTAATTGGGGGTTCTCAATGGGCTTTTGTTTTTTTTTCTCCTTTGTTGCTTTTTTTGTACTTTTAGGCAAAGGAACGCTCTTTGTATCTTCTTATCCTTCGGTCACATGTATTGTGAAAAAATATTTTTTTCTTTAATAGTTGAATGTCAAGGAAAACAATTGAAAAACTACCCTACCTGATTATTGACATATTGAGGGTTATTCAAAAATTATATCATTTCATGATATCTTGGCTCAAATGGGGTGACTAGGGATATCTCCTTAGTGTTTGGGAATTACATAGAAGTCTTGTATCATCGGAAAAATATGTCTGAAGATGTACATCATCTTTTGTTTTTATATTTGCATCATCATCCTTTTTTTTAATTTTGAAATAGTAATGCATAGATTAATTCTATTTGGGTTTATTTGGTTATGTGTTCTTTGGATAAATATGGTGAGTGGTGTGAGTATGATGAGGTATAAGATGATGAAATTTGCATGATCAATGTATTAGTATATACTTATTAAAAAGATATGTCTTTGAAAGTAAATCTTTATTCATGAAACCTGAGTGAATGAGTGATTTAACATTGACTGGGATCCTCAAGTGAGGATAATTTTTCACTTTGGTCTCCAATTTAGCTGAGGTTGAAGACAATGCACTATCGAGTATGGTCTCAACCACAACTTGAGAGTTCTCTGTCTTCTTGAATGTCTTCAGTTTCAATATTGATTACTTTCAGTCGAGTTTAATAATATCATTCTTAAAACCAACTCAAACGTAGGAGTGTCCTTCGAAATGAGATCAAAAAGTGATTTTTTGGTTTTTATCATGTTACATGAATGGAGATGTAGCTTATAACTCAAAATGATGCAAGGAATGTGTATGATTATGCATTTGTTAGGATGTATGAATGGTTGAGAATGCAAATATTTTTAAGATTCATGACATGTAGGAATGCGTGTAATTTTCTTTTAATCATGCATGATGTGCTAGAAAATGTAATTTATTATGTAAATCATTTTGAATGTATGAAGGTTACAATATGTATGAATTTTTTATTTTTATGATAATGAAGGAAGATATCAAAACTAGTTAATGAAATGATACAATTTTTTGAATGAAGTTTTTCTATGAATCTACGCATGAATGAATGTATAAGTAAATATGTGTATGAATGATGTACTTTTCATAAATGAATGAATGATTTTTTTCTCTTTTTGAATAACTTATTTTTATTTTTTTGATAAATGTATGAATAAGCGAGTGTATGTCTAAATGATGTATTAATGTATACATGAGTGAATGAGCGAATAATAATTTTTTAATGCATGAAAGAATGCATAAGTCAATGAATTTTTATTTTTCTTTCTGAATGCATAATTGAATGATGAAGTTTCATTTCTGAATGCACATTGAATGATGAATTTTCATTTTTGAATACATAAATGAATGTGTGAGCAATGTACTTTTCTTTTTTAGTGAAGTATGAAGACAAAAGTTAATGAATGTTTGAAAAATGTATTTTTTTCATTTTGAATGCATGAATGAGTAGTGAACGAATCAATGAAAGAATAAATGTTTGAGTTATATGTGTTTTTTTTACGTGAATGATGAATACATGAATTATATATTTTTGATGCATGAGTGAATTGATGAATATATAAATAAATAAATAAATAACAGAATGTACGAATGATGTATTTTTATAAAAAATGCATATATGGATATCTAATTAAAAAAATGTATGAGTAATGTATTCTTCTTATATGCATGCATCATTGAATTATTTTGAACGATAGTTTTTTTTTGAGTTAGCGTATGCATGAATGAAATGATTTTTTTGAATGATATGTTTTTTTAATGTATGTATTTATGATGAATGAATAAATGCATGCATAAGTAGTGGATGATGAAGTTTCATATATGTACGTATAAATGTACGTATAAGTCAATCAATAAAAAATTTCTTTTTGAATGCATAAATGAATGGATAATTGAGTGAATGTTTGAATATGTACTTTTTAGGTTTATGCATCTATGAATGAATTTTTGAATGATGTATTTTTTATTAATGCGCGATGAATGAAATGTCTACAAATACAAAATGCATGCCCCTTAGGATAATGAATCATATCTTAGGGGTGGTTTAGCCCTCACTGCGATTTGAAGATGTATATATATATTTTAAATTATATTTCTTTTATTTTTATCGTCCAGGCTAGCTTAAGGCCAAAATAAATTGCCATATTTATTTTTATAAAAATCTCCTTGTTATGGGAATAGAAATTTCCCTCAAAGGTGCGATATTTTACATAATTTTTATTTTACATGAGAAAATTCCAAACAATATGCTATAATACAAACATGATACAAATCATAAGATTCACAACAAGTACAACATCCTAGGATAGGATTCTAACATACAATGGACGCCATTGACAAGTTCTAGACTTCCTATAAGGTGCCCATATTGCAACTCTCTCCAATAGAGAAACCCAAATATTACGATGTTAGAAACATGAGACCAGCTCGACTGGTTAACCCATAATAAGATGTAACAATATGAGTGGTCCACATCACCAACACTTAGAAGCGGCAAAGACTGTGACCAGTGAGACTAGTGTCTCTTCTATTCAAAAAGGTATCACTAATACCCGAGTGTAGGGCATATGTGGGTGGGCATCAATCAATAACAAAAATAATACATACATAAAACATGCACTTAATATTTATAACATATAATTCATACATACCACATATAATTATTAATTAAGCATGCAATTCATATTGATATCATAACATACGATTAATAATTAAGCATGCAATTTTCGTGTTCTTGAAAATTAACTAATTAACCAAATAGAAAAAATAATAATAATAAACAAACAATCACACATTTTATTGATTATGAGTCGGACTCTCTAAAAAAATTCCCCAGTGGAGTCACCAGCTTTCGTGCCCCGATTTTCAGTTGCACGACTTATTTAGAGTTGACACTACATTTTATAGTTAAAAATGTAGAAAAATTTTTAGGCCCAATTACCTTGGACTTTTGGATTTTGATATTTAGGTTCTGAAGTCGGTTACAAGGTAGAGAAAATATTAGCACCCTACCTGCCCGCCTTAGGTGATACCCTTCATTTAAATTATATGATTTTATTATATTTTTAAATTATTTGGTTATTTAATTAATTATTAGATCGGTAAATTTTATTTATTTTTTGTTGTGCCTCACAAGATGAACCTTGGTCCTACATATCCCTATTTTAAGTAGGGAATCAAGACTACGTAGTTCTTTTAGTAGAAAAATGTTTGTTGGTTGAGTTTTTTTAATTAAGGAAATAAGTGGCATAGCACAACCTTCCAAAGGATGAGTTGAGGGAAAGAAGCCCCGAGAGCGACCTTCCCTCCATCCTTTATGTGGTTGGAAATTTTTATTTTGACATTTTATTAATTTTATGGGTGAATTTCTAACTTGTTAACATGCATTGAGTGGACGCCTAAGATGTAGGAGATCAAACCGCACAGACCATATAATCTCATTTATTTCGGTGTAGTTTTTCCTCGTTTTATTTTAGGAAATAAGGAGTGTGTGTGGATTTTCTTTTGTAATGAATTTCAAAACATGCTTAAAATAGAAATTGCAATAAATCGTCATTCATACAAAGAATTCGAATTTAAAATTATTTAAAAATCAAGAATCTAAATTGAGTGATATTGGAGTTCTATGACACTGAAAAATATACCCTTTAGTGATTAATAATTATTATTATAATACCCCTAGCGAGTAAAAAAATATATATTTGACTCTAAAAAATGTAAAATTAGTCGAAATCCCATTTTTAGTGAATGCATCAACTTAAGATTATTGCATAAGATAAAATTGATGATTCTAAATCTTATAAATATTACAAGAGATACTAAATACACAATCTCGAAATTATTGTTTTTGGATATGTTTTTGTTATGGAATATTTGAAGGATCATTAACCTTGTTACAAATCAAATTCATATAAAAAATAAATCATTACCTTATTCACATCGTAATTATAAAATCCCAACCAAATCAATTCGATACAATTGGTCTTTTCACAATTCAATATTTGACTTAGTTTATTTTTTTGTCGAATCTTTAAAGATTGAACTCTTGTTAAGGTGATTCATGCAACCTAAACAAATTGATATGATTTGATCAAGTTTACATGATTTCAAATCTTTAACTTATTTGATAATCAAATGTTGATGAAAGCAAATCTTCAATTCATTCATCCTTTATTAATTATTATTATATTTTTTAGAATAACTTTGAAAAGTCATTTCTTGAGTATTCAGTTATTTTTATTTGAATTTTGGTTAATCTAATCATTTAGATTTAGGAGCTTTATTATAATTGGTTTGACTTTTTTTTATTTTGGCTTTGTTATTCTAATTAACCTAATCTCTTAGATTTAAGAACCTTAACAATTGGTTTAGTTTTATTACTTTTAGAAAACTATTTTTGGAATTCTGTTATTTTTTATTTAAAAAAGTATTAGGCTTTTTCTTGGCCGGACAAAAATGAGTGTTCACACTACTGTAACTATGAATAATTGATTAACCTTTGGCATAATCAATTATTAGTATTATAAAATCGTCTGAATGGCGAAAAGTATGGGAATGCGAGTAATACAAGATAAAATACTTTAAAAAGGACTAATGTCTCAAAGATGAAACAAATACCTATCACTAGAGCATAAGTAAATGTTATCTACCAATAGTATGGGTTGTTGGTGGTAACGGGATTACTTAGGGCCCTCCTGACAAAGTCGTCGACTATTATGTCGTTAAGGGCGAAACCCAAAAGGATATGTTTATCACACAGCGTGATCGTCTGACCGTAAGTGGCTTGGCCATTGGCCCATCCATGGTGATTAAGTGATGGTTCGTAGTGGTGAGGATATTATTCCTCTTTTATGTTATGACTTAATATCGGGCCCCAAAAGAAGCATTCCTTTGAGAGATGTCTTAGGCTGGGCCGATCATGTAAAAATAAATAATGATTAAGAGATTTAATCAGCTAACCTCGGTTAGTATGCATACTCATTATGAACAATGAAGTAGTAGAGAGGAAAGTTATGGGAGACGAATGAGCCCCGAGATGTTAAGAGGGACGATGGTGGCAGTGATGCGTCAGCAAAAGCCTTGAGGGAGAGTCTAGGTGAGACGAGTCCCCTGTATTTTGGGATGAAGTATTCTGTTGGATCATACAGTTCTCACAGCACAAACTAGACAATCTTTGCAACCCCTTTTTGTAATTAGGATCGATGAGAAGGATGCTCAGAAAGTGTTTGATACGACACCATCCTGAAACGGATAGTTCCATTGGAACATATCGATCATATATCCTTGCGAGGAATAAGTTGGTGCATTCAAATCGGCTTGTTATGGGACCTGTACTCTCGGTTACTTCCGAATAGTTTATTGGGAGGATATTGGTGTAAAGATGGATGAACTAAACATAACATTCATATATTGAACTCGTGGATATTGACCCCCATATCTTGAGTTACAAACATCATTCACCATATGCATTTACGAATGTGATAACGTAGTATTATATTATGTATGTTATGTCTGGATATGATATTTTGTATAATTCCATGTCGTCGATGAAAAATATTCATTACATGTCTTACTCCCTTTCTTTCTACTTGTATTTTGGTACACTTCCTTGTCCAGATGGACAAATTGGCACGAATTCAGAGCTACCAATTCTCGATGTCCCAAGAAGGGGCATGGAGAATTGATGGGGACCGCTATACTTATACAGACCCTTGTCGCCTGGAGCTAGAGATGGTGTGCGGCGACACCACTATGCGCTTTCCATATCATGGAGATTTCTTTCACTCTATGAGGCCAGAGGCCGGTACCTACTGTGTCATCCATCCAGTCTTTGACTCCTTGGGGACCAACTGTTGTAAGACCGTCAATGAGGCGAAGAAGTTGGAATGATGTGACCCGTTCTATACTGCCAAGGAGAGCCACTCTGCGTACAATGCCAGAACCATAGGCGTATGCTAGGACAAGGATTAGGTCGGGGGGTTCTGCCTATTATATCATGGAGGAGATGGAATCTGAAGATGATGATTATGTGGAGTTGGTCCGCATATAGGACTCTATCGAGGTGATAGATCTCTCTTCGGACTCCGAGCTGGAGGAGGACCTGAGTGAGGGTTCTAGTACCCTCGTTAGTGTTGGAGCTAGTCGTTAGGAGCTATTTCCTTTTTGCTTTTCGGGGTTAGGCTATATGTGTAGGGCACTTTTGTAGTGCTGAAGAATTCAGCCTATTTTGTATAGCTTCAGTTGGGCGATGATTAGATTTCACCTTGTATTCTGTACTAACATTTTACTTGGCGAAACAACACCTCATTATACATGTTGTTGGGTCAAGTCTAATTATTTATGAAAAAGTATTCAGGAAAGTATTGCATCATTTTCATTACCGTTAGGTAACCGTCATTGATTTTTCGCAGTTTATATTACTGAGAAAGTGATGTCTCGAAAAAGAAATGAATATAAGTAGAATAATTTTTAATGATATATTCAAAAAAAATATTTCACATTTTAATCACAATATTCATATAGTAATCTTCTAGACGTTTACACCACTCATATTTTGTTCGATTACACAATCTATTTTTTACAATTTTCGTAGTTGAAAGAACTTTTTCTATGATTGTTTTGCTAACTTCAAAGGAAGATAAACTAATAGATAAATAATGTGTCTTCCACTTTCAACCAATTTATCTTAAAGATTATTGATTCATTTCAAATAAGCAAATTCAACACTACTATACATATCAATGATGAGTGTCAAGTTGATTATCAAATATCACCAAATTTGTTAAACAAAAATCACGTGGATAAAATTTTGTAAATACAATCATTTTTGTTATATCAAAACTAGAGAAAAAATTGACTAGACTCAAATAAAATATACGAAGAAGTAGCTGAATATTTATTTCGGAGAAACGATCATGAAGTTTTTTAAGTTGTATATCCATAATATTTAAAAATTATTGAACACAATAATAATTTTTTCCACGAATCATGTCATTTACAAAAAATAAATTTTGGATTATAAATAAAAGTGTAATATCCATGCAAAAATTTTTATACACAGTCACTATATAATTGATAATTTATTTAGGTTATTTTATTTAAAAGTCCATAATAATTAAATATTGATGATAGTTAATAGAAGACTCGTGTATAGAACTAATAGAGTATCATTGCATATACTTTTCTCTATAAATAATATACATATATTTTTTTCAAAAAAAATCTACATAGCACCGTCAGTATGCCCAACTAAAGAAAGGTTAAGATTTTCATCATTTAATATGCATTAGATTGTTGAAGAACACATACACCCCATCTCTTAGAATTATCATAAGAACATATTCTCTTAACAGATTTATTAACAGCTGTGGTTCTGCAAGTTAATTCACTACTCCTTTTTTCACTTTCACAAAGTATCTTTTGGCAACATGTTGAGATAAATATTAAACAATTAAACTATAATGTACAAAAAGAGTAAAATACCCAGATTATGAAGAGATGGAGGCAACAATCATCGGAGAAAAACAATCAAACGCTGAACAGAAACTCGAAGAGGCCTGCACGCACCTAATAAAATAGAAATAAACAATTATAAAGTATCTACGTCGATCATATATAATTAAACAAATTTTCTGTCTATATAGAAGAATTAAATGAAACTCTGCTAAAATATTCATGGTAAAATGCATTATATGTAATTATGCAAGAAGATAAACATTTTACTTTCACATGACTAATCAAAAAAAATTGCATGACCATAACTTAATTAGACACTTATATTATTATATGTATATTTCACAAGGAAAAAGGGTGAAACCCAATATTTAAACATAGTAGTGGTTCCACACTTTCACTTTAATATTAGAAGAACGAAATTTGGACGAGCTGGGAGCTAGTTTCTTTTTAAATGTTAATAATGAACAAATTGAATTAGAGATCGGATGTATGCAACATTTATAAGATCGTGAAGATTTTAAAGTGAAGATATCATAAGACTCATCTATCCACTATATAAAAGAAGAGATTTGCCATAAGAAAACTTTTTAGTTGGTGTAGGTTAGCATTATGCATTAAGATTTTTGGACAAAATTAACTCTTCCATATTAATTGTAATAATTTTAGTGATAGGGGTATTTTCATAATTTCCATTTTATCAAAAAATTCACCCATCCCTATCTATCTTTCCCTTTCCTATTAAGCTACTTATCTCAAAAGAGCAAAAACCCCTCCACCATCAAACTAGATATTGCCCTGCCACCGCTGCGTCCGTCAACACCACCGCACCACAGTAACGTTGTGGCCCACCCGCCCAGCACCGCTAGACTCGTACATGAATTTAGAAATGGAACCTAAGCTTCATACCATCGCACATGAAAAATATATTTGATGAATTGTCATAACGAACCCCTCTTTAATTGAATTGAATTGAATTATTTCAACCCAGGACGTCATTCTTTATCTTATCCACTTTTGTTCTCTTGAATTTATAAAGTCTTTAGTTCTTGCGTATGGGTTATTTTGTTTATGTGTAGTGATATGTTCAATTGTGTAAATGGTCTGATGGTGCTGTTGGGTCTGGCGGGTGCTGGCGACTGTGTTCCAATGATGTTGTTCGGTGGTGCTAATGCAGTATATGGTTTTGGGTGAAGAGATTATTGGTATTTAGAGATAAGTAGCTTAATGAGAAGGGGAAAGAGGGTTAGGGATGAGTGATGAATTATATATTTTTAAATGAAAATTATGGAAATACCCATGTTACTAAGTTTATTCTATCTAAAATACTAGGGTTACTTTTGTCCAAAAAATTTGATGTACAATACTAACCTATTCCCCCTAAAAAACCTCCTCACGTTAGCAAATCTCATAAAAGAAATCATAATATATAACCTTACCAAATATAGTCTTCATTCTTAAGAATATGATCAACTAAAAAATGAGCATAAAAAAAGTTGAACTGCAAATCTGCAATAACAAATGGAACCCCACAAATATAAAAATGAAGTTAAATCAACAAATGTCATAAATTTCATATTTTGCCAATTTTCATAAAGAATGGGGTGGTTCCTAAGAGAAAGACATGAAAAAAGATGAAAGGGGAGAAATAGTATAGAAAGTGGTTTTTTACCCATTTAGTTGAGAAGATAGAAGAGGTGAAGAGGATAACAATGACATGGAACAAACAAATTTTTTTTCTCACCAAATATGAGGAGAAAGGTGAGGGAAGAAGGTTGGATTATGTAAAATGATAAATAAGGTATTTGAAAACCATTCATTTTTAACAAATATTCTTCTTTTGAGCACATTTTTGTCTTTTTAAAATATAAATCATTTTAACAAAATGTGGTTCAGTTCGGTTCAGTTTTTTTTTATTTGAAACTATTTAAGTTCGGCTCAATTCACGGTTTTGGAAATTTAGGAACTGTTAGAACTGAACCGTATATTAAAAGATATTTTTTACTTTTATATTTGGATGGCTAGGATTTAAAGTTATAAAATAAAATAGGATTAAGAATTTATGATTATTAACACATTTTGACTATAACAAAGAAAAGCTAGACCATAAAAAACAATGAGGCAAAATATAAAAAATAAATTACTAAACAAAATATCTCAACCTAAATGTGAGAATGCAGTAAATAAAGCCGAACGAAGCCCGAAATTTTAACATGAGTTGTTTTGTCTTTAATGTTGTCATTGTTGTGGAAACAAATTTGGCTAAAGGTCTTGCATTATTTAAATATATTATATTCTTAAATTAGTAATAAAAGATTAATAAGTCGTTGGTCTAGTGGTGTAAGGGCTCACTAGATCCTTAGGATGATTAGAATTTCAAGAGTTTGATTCCTATGAGCGATATTTTTGGGAGGGTCAACCATGAATTTCAAAAGGGGTTAATTCCTTATCAATAAGGTGATGAGATATTATTGATACTACAAAAAAAAGTAGCAATAAAAGTTGCTTTTGTATTTTGTCCGTATACGAATAGGGTGTGAGAGAAGTTTGGACTTAGGCTTTATTTGGTTGCACAAGAGAAAATAAGAAGAGAGAAAGGAAAATGTGAGAAAGAGAAAGAGGAGAAATAGAGTAGATTTTAGTGATGTTTGGTATAAGAGAAGAATGAGAGAAAATGAATAGAAAGAGATATTTAATTCTCTTTCCTCTTTTGTTTGGTTTAATAGAAAATGAGAAGAGGGAGATGATATTATGATTCATATGACAAAAATGTCCCTAATAATATTTAAAAAATTGAAGGGCATTTATGTCACTGCATGCAAAAATTTCATCTCCTCCCACTTTCTCACCAAAGGAGGAGAGAAAGTTTTTTGTGTAGGACCCACATACTTTTTAGTCTCATCTCTTTTTCTCTCTTCTAAACCAAACAAGAGAAATTTGCATCTTCTCTTCAATCTCTCTCACCATTTTCTCTCCACTCTACCAAAGAGAGGCTAAAGAGAAAAACATGTGATTTGATTTGATTTGATTGTGTTGTGATTTTTTGAAAACTGATTGATCTGGTTCGGTTTTTGATCCAACTCTAGAAAATAGGTTGATCTAAACTGAACTGTATAATTAAAGAGAGGAAATCACAATATACAACCTTACCAAATATAGTTTTAGTTCTTAAGAATATGACAACTAAAGTAAATAAAAAGTGGAATTTCATTAACAAATGAACCCCGCAAATATAAAAAAATAATGTTATATCCTCTACAAATCGTTTTAGCTCTAGAAAGTGATATATGTCACTTGTAAACAATCATTAATAAATAAAGTATCACTTTGTGACATATGTCACTTTATAATGTTATGAAGATTTATTGGATAATTTAACAAAAACATATATCATTTTCTATATAAAAATAAAGCTAAATCAACAAATGTCATAAATTTCATATTTTGCCAATTTTTATAAAGAATGAAAACTAAAACTATGAAATGATATGAGAATGCTATAAATAAAGTAACAAGAGTTGCTTTGTCTTTTATAATGTGAGTGTTGTGGAAACAAATTTGGCCGAAGGTCTTCCATTATTTAAATATATTATATTCTTAAATTAGTATAGAAGTTGCTTTTTCTTGTATTTTCCCAGCGGTATACGAATATGATGTGAGAGTCATTAGGAATAGTCTTGAGAGGAGGTGTGGGTAATTCTTATTTTTGGGCCTCATAAATTAGTGTGTCTTGTCCTGAGTACCTACCACACTCCATTAGGGTCGACCTTGTAAATATATTGTTTTGATGTTTTGAGCCCATGACTTTTAGGTTATTAGGTAAGCAATTTTATTGTGATATATGTTATTAGAGGTGTTTAAATTTAGATCGGTCCAAAAATAAAATAAAAATTTGATCGAAAATAAACTAAAAAACTGAATGTAATTGAATTATGTTAGATTGATTTTTTTTAAAACCGATTGATTTGGTTCATTTTTTGGATCAAACTCTAGAAACCATACCGATCTAAACTGAACCACTTTAATTTGGCTTATTATGAATATGCACACAAACAAAGTTATATGATTAAGTCTTTAACACATGAGTTCAATAATGTTCTGAAACAAGTTAGAATACAAATTTAACAATCAATTAGTAATATGATAGATTCAGTAACATTCATTTAATAATATGACTAAAAATATGTGTTCACTAAGTAATATATTATATTTGTTTTATTCTGGTATACATACAATCACAATGAAGAAGAAATCAATACTAACTGCCAATATAACCAATTGTTTCTTTTTTTAATGAGAATATTTTGTTATGAATATAATGTTCTTACCCATTGTTGTGATACTAATTATGTTATGGTCTTTGATATAGTAATTTTAAATTTATAACAATAGTTGTTTGTTTTTTATAGTGTATGTAAATAGTATTGTAATAATATTAATATGAATTTATGTAAATTTGTCACTTTAAAGTGTATTAAACTTAATATTTTAATCATGCTTATATTTTTTTGAAGTATATGGGTGGAAATAGAATATTTTATAAAAACTCAGTTCAAACTAATCCAACCTGTATATAATATTTGGATTAGATTAGATCAAATATCTTAATATAAATAAATCGTATCAAATTGTGAATTAGTTATGTGTTTGTATCTGATGAATTTTTTTGGGTCTAAATATAGAATCAAACTGACCACCAACATCCCTACATGTTGAGGTATTGACTATGTCATCCTAATCTTTAAGGATTGTTATGTATTTTAAATTTTGCAATTTGTAATTACAGTTTTATCATCGTTATTTTTATGTCATTTTTTATTTGTACTAAACACCATGTGTAAGTAGATTAATATGTATTATGTTTATATTAATCAAATTAGTATGAAGCAGATTCTTCTATATATATATATAACTTTGAAATTCTAGTTGGATAAATATCAATTTGGAAGAGGTCTGATATTAGGTTTAATCATTTTAAATGATTAAACCTTCTGGTCGGACCGAATGGTTTTATATATAATTAATAATTTTTATCTATAAATATATAATTATATATAAATGTATATTTTATATAAATAAATATTTATGTATAATTATATTTAACTAATATCTCTCCATCTTTTTCTGGACCAAGTTAAAAAAAACATTAGAGTAATGTTCCATTTTTTAAATTTTAAGTGAACCGTGAACTTGCAAAGTTATTTTCATTTAACCGAATTTAGTATGATCAGACCAGAACTTTTACGGTTCAAAACGATCAAACCACTCATTTAATTAGATTTCAAACTAAAACCCTTTACAAGTTCAATTAACAATAAACTGGTTGGACTGTCAATCTGATTCTCTTAAGTATCAGATTAAGCATGTTGCCTGACATGTTACAGTTTTCTTCTTCCGTTTTTCGTTTCAATGGCCACGTATATTGCTTCCAATAAATCCATTTCAAAATTCACGACTTCAACTTCACTAAATTAAACAAATCAATTTCATTTCATACTCACTCCTAATCTTTCGCCAAACAACAAACTCCAAACCTCACAAGTTCACCATCTCTACCACGTCAACCAAACCAATCCCCACTCCCTTAACATTGAAACTGAATTCTCTATAGTATTGGAGAAGTTTGTGACATGTAGTCTTAAACTTTTAATTCTTTTTAACGGTACAAATTTTAAATAAGAAATTATAAATTATGAAACTAATTTGGATCCCTGATAATTCCAGTAGTGGAGAGAGGATTTCAGCCTCTTAACACTTGACTACAACCAATTACCACAAACTTCAACCCATCCTTAGTCATATCATCCCATCAAAATTCAAATGCAACATTAGACAATGTTAGCCCATGTTCGTCAACCTCTCCTTCCTCATTCTATTCCAATTACACATTACCATATCTTACTGAGGTACATATGAGTGACACTTACTTGTGATTGATTGAAAAAATATATTTAAGTTAAAATTTAATTATTAAGTATTTTTATGACCAATCATAACTCATGATATATGATATATGGAGTGACACAAATTATAGAACAGAAGATGTACCCCTTTCCTACCCACACCTCAAAGGCTCAAACTACACCATTTGATAGAATTCCTAATAACTTTTGCAATTAAACACAACAACAACATCAATGCACAAAAGAACCCCCGTTGGCCCAATCCACACACCATATGATCACAAGATCCAGTCATAGTACTTTCAAACCCAAACAAGTTTAATTGGCAATCAAATTTCCATTACTTGATCCCATGGAGCCCCCTTGCATCACACAAGCACTAAAACATCCTCAAAGGAAAGTTGTCATGTTTGAAGAATGTAATGTGTTGCTTACTACGGGCACATGGACTCTTGAGTCTTGAGTCAAAACATGATTACTTCAACACTATTGGTAATAAATGAGTTTATAGAATGAGTTGCCAAAGGCTTCCACCAGTATCCTGACATTGGTTATAGTGATACGTTCAATCATGTCATCAAACCACATACGATGAAGCTTGCTGCTTCAATTCGCTCTTGACACAAACTTTCCCCTTAAGGATCTAGGCTCTCAAAGTCATTTTCTTAGCATTGAATTTGTTTCAACTACAAATGACGTGTTTTTACTCGACATCACTATATTCATGACTTCATCCATAAAGACAATATCTATGATGCTAACCTAGTTTCAACATCCATGTCAACTAATATAAACATAGCAAACAATACACATATGTCTACCCATGATCAACATGAATATCACAAACTTGTGGGTTCTCACAATACAACACCGTCTCTTTATTGTTGATTTCATTTACTTAAAAATAATTAAAACACTTTATCATCTAATTGATTTATGAAATTTGAATAGTCTGGTTGTATTTCATGTCTTATCTTCATATCCACTTTAAGGGGAAATAAGTATATGACCAACTCCGTCTTTTTGCTATCAACTTAATTTATTAAATATTTTATAATAATTTGATTTGCTATTAATCTCATTTTACAAAAAAAAAATAATATAAAAACGATTTATTTAATCCAAATCCAATCAATTTTAAATCACAACTATGCAATATTGATTTCCCTATTATACAAAGGGATATATAAGAGTAAGATAAACTCTTATCACATAGAAAAATAATTTTTTTTAAGGGGGTAAAAATCTATTCAATTAACAAATGTATTGTTTTAATACAGTCGGACGAGATACTAATATCTTCCATAATTCATAATCAACTCTCGAGTTCAGAACTTAGGTTCAATGATCATATTTTCCAAACTGACATAAAATATAGTTTCTATATTTCAACCGCAAAAAACATAGTAACGACTTCAAACCTTTTGGAGTGGTCAAAATCGAATTCACATTTTCTTAAATTGCAGAACTGATGTTCAACTAAACAAGTACGTCCTTTATTATTTATTATGTAAAAAAAAGAAAAAAAAATTATGTCCTAAATGTCATCTCTTGGTTGTGCGAAAAGCAACATACTATAGCAAAATCCTCAACTAAGACAAAAGATATGAACATTAGTTCAACTTTTGATAACCTTCTCTTGTTCAAGGAACTTTTTATAGAGAAACATATTCCTTTACGATTACAACTCATCATCTACTTTGACTATAGATGGCAAAATGGAAAATGCTTATAGGCATGCACTTATAGCCCATATTATTTTGCAAGCAGAACATACAAATTTCATTCATTTTCCCATTAAGCCATGTCCGTTTATCTGCTAAGCCCACAAATATTTCTATTGGGCAACATAAGCGGCCCAAATGTATAATTTAAGAAACAAATCCAAATATATTATGATGTAATGTAATTTTTAATGTCTCAAAAATTATGAACTAATGAGATTTGTTCAACTTCATATACAATATCAAATGTTTTGTTAACTTTTTTCTCTTCAACTACTTTATTTATTTTCTTTTGCTTTTATTATATTGATTTTTTATTTTTTAATTATTCACCCATGTCTGCGAGTCACCCACACCCACATGTCTATTAGCCCATTTTAAAAAGGACAACACATGAAATTGTCCATTAGGACAATACAGACATGTCCACATCCACTTAAATTTTGCAGGCATTTATGGGCAAGACAAAATGGACAAGACAACCCGTCTTACCATCTTTAACCCTCATAGTATTTGAGCACAAATCTCGATGCCAATCTAATATTTCACTTACACGTCTTGTTATTCATTCATTTTATGCTAAACCTAATGTTAAACAAGGACCTACAAGTCCAACACATACTCTCCACTCATCAACGTTGACCTTTTGAACATATATCTACCTACATCTCGACAGTTTTCTCATATCTAAGTTTGGTGTCGTTTTATCTCCACCATCTTGTTAGGGTGTGTTAGAGTATTTATAAACTCACCCTAAACTTATGAATTTGTTATGTATTTTAAATTATGGATTATTTGTAATAATCTTTTTATAGTATTTTTATCTATTTATTGTTTGTAACTAAACATGTATAAATAGATTAATATGTATTACGTTCATTCGTCTTTTTTATAGCGTGAGGCTCACCCTCGTGTTGGAACACAATTATAAAAAACAGAGAAAGGAGAAGGTATTTGTATGTGAAGAAGAAGAAAGAAAGACAGTAGGAAGAAGAAAGAGAGTATGCAATTCAATGAGAGTAAGAGAAAATGAGATTATGCAGAAAAGGGAATTAAATGGTATTGATTACTTGTTCAATGATTAACATTGCCTATTTATAGTAAGCTTGAGTCCAACTAACTAACTGATTTTTGAAATACTACTATTTTTAACATCCCCATAATTCGAAAATCAACAATAACAACAACTAAGACATCCACAAAATTCAATCAATCTCAGCTTCTTGTACACCTATTTTCTTCCTCAATTCCTTGAATCTCTCTATGTTGAGAGGCTTGGTCATAATGTCTGCTAGTTGGAGCTCACTTTTGCAGTGAGAGAGCTTCAGTTTTCCCTCTACAACTTGTTGTCTAAGGTAGTGATATCTTGTCTCGATATGTTTACTTCTTCTATGTGAGACCAGATTTTTTGCCAAATCGATTGCTGACTTGTTGTCTATCAGCAACTCAATCTTGTCTTCAATGTCGATGCTTAGTTCCATTAGCAAAGAAGAAAGCCACATTGTTTGGCAAGCAGTGGCACACACAACAATGTATTCAGCTTCACAAGTTGATAGTGCCACAACCTTTTGCTTTTGAGAACACCATGACACTGGAGCACTTACAACCATAAACACATATCCCATGGTGCTTTTTCTGTCTATCAAGTCCCTACACCAATCTGAGTCAGAGTAGGCCAAGATTTTTGAGCTAATCTTGTCACTTTGATGAGGGAAGTTGATGCCAAAATCAAGTGTTCCTTTCAAGTATCTCAGAATTCTCTTTGCTGCCAACATATGGGAATGCCTTGGATCACACATGAACCTGCTGATTAGTCCAACACTACATCAAATTTCTAGTCTTGTATGGCAGATGTATCTCACAAGCTGCCAACCATTTGTCTGAACAATGGTGCATCTACAACTCCTTCATGCTCACCCTTGTCTAGTTTGAGGTATATTTCAGCAGGAGTTTCAGAGGAATTGCAGTTGAGCATGTTGAATTTTGTGAGGATCTCAAGAATATACTTCTTTTGATGCATGAATAAGCCACTTTTGGTGTGCTGAAATTCCAAGCCAAGGAAATATGCTAGTCTTCCTAAGTCAGTCATTTCAAACTCACCTTTGAGGTTCCTTTTTACTTCTTCAATTCTCTGTTGACTGCTTCCTGTGATCAACAAGTCATCCACATACAAGTATATGAACAAGGCATCACAATTATGGTTCAGTGACTTGATGTATACACCATACTCGACCTCACACTTTTGAAAACCATAGGCAGACAAGAATTTGTCAATCCTTTTGTTCCATGCCCTTGAGCTTGCCTCAAGCCATAAAGTGCTTTCTTTAGCTTGAACACTTTATCTTTTGCTCATGAAGTCTGGTGGCTGAGATACATAGACTAATTCCTCCAAAGGGTCATTCAAGAAGGCAGATTTAACATCCAATTGCCAAAGACTCCATCTGTTCCAGCTATCTATTGCAAGAATGAGCCTTATTATTTACAATCTTGCTACTGGTGCAAACACCTCTGAGAAGTCTATTCCTTCCTTTTGCATAAAACCTTTGACAACTAGCCTTGCTTTGTGCTTTAACTATAGTGCCATCTGGTTTTAATTTCACCTTGAAGATCCATTTGACTGTTATTGGCTTCTTTTTAGGTGGTAATTCTGCCAATTCCCAAGTATCATTCTTCTCTATGGACTTGATTTCTTCAAGCATGGCTGCTCTCCAAGTGTTGCTATTTACTGCTTCTTCATAACTAATTGGTTCAGTATCAGCATATAATGCCATGTGTTGAACAACCTCACCTTCCTGACTCACTAAGTTATCTGAATTTAGCACATAGTCTGATAGCCAAGAAGGAGGATTCCTTATCCTTGTTGATCTAGTGTTTGATTGTTGAGTGTATGCAGGTGTCTCTCTTCTCAGTTCAGATGTCTCAGGGTCATCATTCTCCCATTCGATGTGTAGTTTTGCCAAAGGGTCAGAGTTTTTGTTTAGCTCATTAACTGAGCTTGCTTCATCAAACTGCACATCCCTGCTAAACACCACCTGCTTGGTTTCAAGGCTATACAACTTGTAGGATCCTGTGTTGTTGTAGCCAAGGAAGATCATTGCTTCACATTTATCATCCAGCTTTGTTCTCCTTTGGTCTGGTATGTGTCTATAGTAGATTGAGCAAAAAAATCTCAAGTGTTTCACTGTTGGTTTGATTCCTGACCATGCTTCCTCAAGAACTTTATCTTCAAGCCTCTTGGTGGGACATCTATTGAGTATGTATGCTGTTGTTGAGGCTGCCTCACCCCAGAATTCATTTGAGAGTTCTTTGCTTTTCAACATGCTTTTAACCATATTCATTATGGTTCTGTTTCTCCTTTCTGCAATCCCATTATGTTGGGGTGTGTAGGAGGCAGTCACCTCATGCATGATCCCTTGTTCACTGCAGAAATTGCCAAATTCTCCTGAGTTGAATTCACCTCCACCATCTGTCCTTAGGATTTTTAGGCTCTTTCCTGATTGTTTTTCTGCTTGGGCCTTGAACAGCTTGAACATTGAGAATGTCTCATTTTTGTTTTTCATTAGAAACAACCAAAATTTTCTGCTTAGCTCATCCACAAATGTGATGAAGTATCTGCTCCCTCCTAGTGATGGTGTGTCAAGAGGTCCACACACATCAGAGTACACCATATGCAGAAGTTCTTTGGCTCTGGATGGTGTATATTTGCTGAATGAGGACCTTGGTTGTTTGCTTATCACGCAACTGTCACATATCTTCTTAGGATGTTGGATTAGAGGTAGCCCTGCAACCATGTTTTGTGTATTCAATTTACTCAAATCTCTGAAGTTCAAATGTCCATATCTCATATGCCATAGCCATGAATTTTCTGCTAAAGATAGAGCAGACATGCATTGAGATTCAATGGTTGCTAAGCTTATCTGAAATGTTCTATTTGGAGCCATTGATGCTCTCATTACCATCTTTTTCTTATGATCATAGACTTCTAGTGATCCATCAATTAGACCCATAGAAAAGCCATTTTCAAGTAGTTGCCCCATGCTAATCAGGTTGCTCTTCATGTTTGGCACATAGAGCACATATGTAATCATAGCATGTTTACCATCTTTTCTGTTTATCAACACATCACCAGTGCCTTCAGCTTGGCTCATTCTGTTGTCAGCAAATCTAACATTGGTCTTCTTCCTCTCATCAAAGTTCACTAGCCATTCTCTATGTCCTATCATATGGCTTGAACACCCTAAGTCTATGTACCATACATCACTATTCTTGTTTACTTGGTTTGTAATCATCATGAGCAATAAGGGTTGTTCTTCACTTTCGGTTGTTGTTTCTTCTTTGACCATATGAGCTTCTGAGTGTGACTTGCCTCCATCATTGTTTGATCCAAGAGAGACCCTGCATTCATTTGAGAAATGTTCAGTTCTATTGCAGTTGAAGCACCTTATTCTCTTCCTATCAATTGATCTTCTGCCACCTCTCCATTGATTTAAGCTTCCTCTTCTTTCCGAGTCTTGTGTGCCATGACCAGTTTTGTCATTATCCTTCTGCTTGAAATTCTTATGATTTCCTCCTCTGAAATCTCTTTTTGCACCCCTGCTTTGAAATTCATTCCTTCCATTCAAGCTCCTTCTATCTGTGAATTGAGCTTGCAGTGCTTGATCAACTGGTCTCAAATTGGACCTTTCAATGAGTCTTTGCTCATGTGCTTCAAGGGATCCTTGTAGATCCTGAACCTTCATCTCTTCAATCTTCTTGGATTCCTCAATTGCCACAACAATGTGATCAAATCTTAGAGTCAATGTTCTTAGGATCTTCTCAATTATAGATTGGTCACTGATTTTCTCACCGCATGCCTTCATCGCATTAGTATGTGTGATCACTTTGTTAAAGAATTGTGCTACTCTCTCATTGGATTCCATCTGCATCAATTCATATTGGCGTCTAAGTGTTTGCAACTGTACCTTCTTCAACTGTTCTGCCCCCTGGTTGAAAGCTTCAAGGATCAGCCAAGTTTCTTTTGAGTTCTTTGCACCAGAAATCTTTTCAAAATGTGCTTCATCCACACATTGATGCAGTAGGAACATTGCCTTGCAATCTTTCTTCTTGTTCTCTTTGTGCATTCTTCTTTGTTCTTCTCTTCCTCCTTCAATGAGGGGTTGGAATCCCTGCTCAACTATTTCATCAACTTCTTGGTACCCCATCAACGCCTTCATTTGTACCCTCCATTTGTTCCAATTCTTCCCATCAAGAATTGGTAAGTTTGCTGGGAAGTTGCCACTGTTGTGTCCCATACTGATTGAAGCTTCTTATGTTCTTGCTTTCTTCAACCTAGCTCTTGATACCAAATTTGTTGGAACACAATTATAAAAAACAGAGAAAGGAGAAGGTATTTGTGTGTGAAGAAGAAGAAAGAAAGTAGGAAGAAGAAAGAGAGTATGCAATTCAATGAGAGTAAGAGAAAATGAGATTTTGCAGAAAAGGGAATTCAATGGTATTGATTACTTGTTCAAGGATTAACATTGCCTATTTATAGTAAGCTTGAGTCCAACTAACTAACTGATTTTTGAAATACTACTATTTTTAACACCTCTTAGCTCAAAGAAAATAGATGGATATAATTTTATTCTAGTAGATATAAAAATGTTATGAAAATAAGAGACACACTTAATAACTAAAACTATATATTACAATGACATATGACAATGAATAGATTATTCGTCTGTGTTTTTATATTCTATTGTTCTTAGCTATTCAACATTTTGTTGGTTTTTTGTTATTATTTCCAGGAGTCCATTATTTCATTTTGAAATACCCTATATGCTTATTCAATAGAAGTTGCAAAACAGAACAGGCTATTTACTTCTCATAAATTTCATTCCAACATTTTCAACATAAAATTAAAACTTTATTAGAAAGGGGCATAGTCAATTTATTAACAAATATATAATAATCATGTTCTCTCAAAACAGTAAAGAAGAATTCCAGTTAGAGCTAACTGATGAAAGATACGAGTAAAATCTGTATGAAATGTACTTCTTACAAGTTCTACCAATATGTCAGAAGAATAAATGAATTTAATGACTACCTGATGTACATGGTCCAGTAGTCTTTTAGGCACAACTTCCTGGGCTATCATCTTCATAACTTCCTCAAAATGGATCTTCGTCCCATGGTCTTTCAACTGCCTAAGCATATGAAACAATTAAAAAACCAGAGTTCAGTCTATAAAACAAGTCAACAACAACCAAGCCCTTACCCAGTAGGGGTCGGTTACATAAATTAGAAAGAACAAATACATACCTGCTCCATCAGGTACCGAGTCAAATCTTTTACTCCAGCACCCTTCAGTCCCGATATCATGAAATGCCTATATAATGAAAAACATAGGAATTAGAAGCTAGCTAAAGAACTAGAGTCATTCCACAGAAAAGTTACAATCAAACTGCAGACCAGCACCCGAGTCTTCTTACAAGAAACTCGCCTTTGATTTGGTCTTGGTCGAGCTCCCATATGTTTAACCAATTGTATCACTCTGGAATCAGGCCTACATCGATGGAACGTTAAAATGAGATGGATCACTAATAGCAAAAAAGAGCTAAACAAAATAAGCAACTAAAGAACATGTACAATAATGGGCAAAAAGGTGAATAAGAGAAAAGAGTATGGCGACACCAGATTGCATTTAAGACACTAAAACCAATAATCTACACAGGCCTTCAGTGGTGCAGACAACCAGAAGAGCAGTAAAAGAAGAATATGAATGACTAGGATTGACTAGGACTGACTAGAGATGAATACTTATAGAAGAGAAAGAAAATACATATTAGTGATATAAAACTTCAACACATTCAAAGATATAAACAACTGAATCTAAAAACAGGAACCATAAAGTCTATCCACCTGTTTAGATGTGAAAGCAACTAATTGATGAGGTATTATCATGACTTACCTGGATATTTTCGTCATGCACCAGACATTTTGGTAAAGACGTTCTTCTTTCCATAAGAAAGCATCACAACATACCAACCGAAAAATAATAGTAGTCAAATGGAACACGTCAAATTTTCCTCATGAAGGTAGCCCACCATGGACACTGCCTCATCATCCCAAACTAAATAGACTTCATTAGTGGGAGGTTGAGAAGCAGGAACTTTGTTTGCAATTACTGTAGATGGCCCAATTGAAGGACCACCAGTATTTGGACAAGAAGAATATGAATGGGAGTTACTAGCTATCTCTCCTACAAGAAACAAAAGTGAGACGCAAATGAAAATAACTACAATCATATACGATAAGCATAATCACATGCTAAATAGTACTAACTAGATGCTTAATATTTCAAAATCGACAAGAACTGCCTTGGATGTAAGACAATCAACTGCATAAAAACCATTAGGCATAAAACCTGTAAAAAAGGATTAGCACCAATTACAAGGTCATGTTCATGCAAACATACAAGGAAATTGCTATCTGTGATTATATTGGTAGACTCTCACCACATTGCATACTTAATT
>NC_032025.1:12330426-12331145 GCF_001865875.1 Lupinus angustifolius | reverse complement strand
GGATGAGGATGAGGATAGGATGAGGATAAGGACGAAGGTAGGAAAAGGAAGAGGATGAGGATGAAGAGGAGGGTAGGATGAGGATGGGGATGAGAATGACGATGAGCATGGGATGAGGAGGAGGACGAGGAGTATTAGGATGAGGATGAGGATGAGGCCGTGGAGGAGGATAGGATAAGGATGAGGATGAGGAGGAGGAGGAGTAGGATACGATGAGGATGAGGATGAGGATAGGTTGAGGACGAGGATAGGATGAGGATGAGGATAGGATGAGGAATTGGAGGAGGAGGATGAGGATTAGGATAGGATGAGGAATTGGAGGAGAAGGATGAGGATTAGGATAGGATGAGGATGGTGATCAGTATGAGGAAGAGGATAGGATGAGGACGAGGATAGGATGAGGAATTGGAGTAGGAGGATAGGATGAGGATGAGGATAGAATGAGGATGAGGACAAAGATAGGATGAGGAAGAGGATGAGGATAAAGAGAAGCGTAGGATGAGGATAGGATGAGGACGAGGATAGGATGTGGATAGGATGATGATGAGTATAGGATAAGGATGAGGATAGGATGAGGATGAGGACGAGGAGGATGAGGATGAGGATGAGGACGAGGAGGATGAGGATGAGGATGAGGACGAGGAGGATGAGGATGAGGATGAGGACGAGGAGGATGAGGATGAGGATGAGGACGAGGAGGATGAGGATGAGGATGAGGA
>NC_032025.1:12330087-12330326 GCF_001865875.1 Lupinus angustifolius | reverse complement strand
GAGGATGAAGAGGAGGGTAGGATGAGGATGGGGATGAGGATGGGGATCAGGATAGGATGAGGACGAGGATAGGATGAGGATGAGGATAGGATGAGGATGAGGTTGAGCATGAGGAGGAAGATAGGATGAGAATGTGGATAGGTCGAGGGTGAGGACGAATATGAGGATGAGGATGAGGTTGAGGAGGAGGATTAGGATAGGATGAGGATGGGGATGGGGATGAGGATGAGGAAGAGGAT
>NC_032025.1:12322205-12329987 GCF_001865875.1 Lupinus angustifolius | reverse complement strand
GTAGTGGTCCTGGAGGCAGGAAATAATTTTTCAAGGAAGATTCTCTTCAGGTCATCCCAACTAGTAATAGAACTAGGGGCCAAGTAATACATCCAATCTTTTGAAGTGCCCTCAAGTGAATGTGGGAATGCCTTCAAACATATGTGATCCTCTTGGAAATCACAAGGCTTCATGGTGGAACATACAATGTGGAACTCCTTAAGATGCTTATAAGGGCATTCACCTGCAAGTCCATGAAACTTAGGCAACAAATAAATTAGTCTAGTTTTGAGCATATATGGCACATCCTCATTGGGATACTGGATACACAAGCTTTCATATGTGAAATCAGGTGCAGATAGCTCCCTTAATGTCATCTCACATGGGATTCGAGGGGGTTCAACCATATTTTCAGAGTATTACAAAATGCACAAAAAGAACAGAATGTATAGAAACAACAGAATCAGTTTCACTATCAGGTAGATTAACACTAAGATGAAAAGACTCACTATCTAAATTTAAATTCCTAACTTGTCTAACCAAACTATGAAATATTATATTAATTTCAGGATTTATTGGATGCAAAGAGTCAGGACTCCCCTAGTCATGCACTAAATGCAACAGTAAGAACTATGTAGGGTAGTAAATGAAATACATGTTAAATTTCAGTGATCAACCAAAACTTTGTATCAATAAAATCCTAATACCATAGGAAACATCCACAAAAAGTTTCAGGACAAAACTCAAAGGCACTAATTTAATTAAATGCAACAAAATCAAAACAATTGGAAAATTAAACTTGTAAAATAAGAAAGAAATAGTAAACCGACTCTTTTTGGATTTTTCAGAGTGGGTTCTACAAATGTAGTGTGTAGAGAAAGCATCCTTGGATTTTTCAATCCCAAATGCATATATAATATGTCCAATTTTGATTAACGGTTCCAAAGTTATGCCCAAAACAGAAAATCAATAGTACAACTAGTCACTACTTGTTTGTATCTCACAACCAGCAACAAGGTGACTAGGGGTGAGCATGGGCCGGGTTGGGACGAGTTAAAGTTTGTCCTTACCCGGCCCTAAATATTGGTTGGGTCACTTTTTTGAACTCGGACCCAACCCTAGACCCGATCCTAACCCGACCCTAAATAGCAATCGGGTCAACCTTTAAACCCGACCCTAAACCCGATTAAATATAATGCATACTCATTTTAGATAAAGACTTCTCAATATTATTTATTATTATGAATATGTAGTTTGATATATAAAATGATATATGTATATATATATTAAGGAAAAATTAAAGAATAAATGATACTTTCGACCAAAAGGGTATCATTACTATATAGACATTCGAGTAGAAACACATACAAACAAGAGGAGTGAGTGACCCTGGGACGGGACGGGTCGGGTCATGCTTGGTCCCTACCTGACCCTAAATATTGACTAGGTCTATATTTGGAACCCGAACATGACCCTAGACCCGATCGGACCCGGCCCTATTCGGACCCGATCATGATTGGGTCGTGCTGGGTGAGCGGGTAGGATCGGGTCCTGCTCACCCCTAAAGGTGACTGACTATGATGCATCCAACATTCAATATGTGATGAAAGAAGTATGGAAACAAAGTTTCATGTAAAAATTTCAACCACAACTATATTAACCAACATACACCTGAATCAACCAACATGCAAATGTTAAACAAGATAGTAAACAACATACAATGAATGCTACATGCATATTTTGAAACCCAAACATAATGGTTATTCTAAGACACACACTAAACTATACTAAGAACCTTTGACAAAAATCGACAATCCCTGGCAGCGGCGCCAAATTTGATCGATGCTGTACCCGATGCAAATAATATAACAATTAAGAACTGTAGTACAGGGAAGTGACTCCTAGGTCATTTCCCAAGGATTATCTTTCAAGCAAAGATTCAAACACCTCATACTCACACACAAAAAGGGGGGTTTTGTTGTTGAATTAGTATGAATAATAAGCAAATTCAGAAACAGTAAATAACAATATGATAAAATGACTAAATCTCTTTTGGTTCGTTTGTTCACAACTCAATCCTTGGTTTCAAAATATTATTTTCAGATTCCAACCATTAACTTCCGAATTTGTTGAGAATCAATTAACTAAGCGATAATCAATTCAAAGTTCCAGAACCTAAACCTCTAACTAGGCGAAATCAGTATAACTATGAAACAATTAACAAATTCATACGAACTAAGCATTCATGCACTAGAGAGAGAAAATCAACTAAGCAAAGATAAACTCAATCAACCAGTTTCTAAGCAATGGAATTAAGCAAACCATATTCAGAAATAAGATAGAAGAAATCAACAATGAAGAAACCAAAAATACATTAATAACAAAACCTCAAGAGTTGTGATACATTACCAAAGGAACATAGTCCAGAAATTTAGCCTTCCATGGTAATGGAAGAACAAACTGAAAATGAAAAAATGAAGAAGAAGTGAAACCCTAGCAGAGCAAAAAGAGGGGGAAACAGAAATGTGTGTGCTTCAAAGTGAGGAAAAGTAAAGTGTATGTGTTTGGAGCGGGGAATCCGAATTTAACCCCTCCAACACACATAAAACCGAATTGGGCCTAAACAATGAGCTCAAAGCTAAATTACAATAAAAAAATCCTAAAATAAAAATACAATCTTCATTTCAACATATATCTTCCACTTCCATAATGCCAAATATGATCTGAAAATGATAATAGATTTAATCAGACCAAATAATCCCAAATTAACTCATTTTAGGAATATTAGTCCAATAAAGTCTAAAACACTAAACCATGTGAAACAAAGTCAATTAGTCACCAAGAATCATCAATCATGCTAAATTAAGGTTATGCATAATGTGTAATATATTGTTCATCAGTGTCCTGTTGAGAATGTTTGTCCTCTGTGTTTCATAAATGTATATGCAGGTGTGCAATAATCAACATTGTATGCTACTGGAAGCTCCTCCATGCGTTGTTGTATATGCAATTTAACAGCGCATATTATATATAGCGTTGTTGTATAGGCCATATATATAACAGCGCTACCAACGATATGTGTTGTTGTATTGTATTGTATATATACAATAGAGCATAATGAAGGTAGCGCTGTTATATATATGCCTATACAACATCGCTACCTACAATATGCTTTGTTCTAATTATACAAGACAACAACGTGTTGTTTACATTATACTGTTGTATTGGTCACATATCTAACATCGCACAATGGAGGTGTCGCTGTTGTATAGTTTACATACAATATCACCCTTGAATGTGCTGTCAAAGAAGGATATATACTACTGCGGTCACATGGACCGCATCTGAAAGCGTTGTTATATACCTAAAATACGCGTTGTTAAACTGCATATCTGGCGTAGTGGTGTTTGAAAGTATTGGGACTTGAGATGCATTTATAAGAACAAAACACATATGAAAGTGCGCATGTCAAGAGGAGCACTTTGGAAAGCTCTCTCATTATATGTTGTGGTTTTGATGAGGACAACTTGTGTTAATAAGAGCTTGAAGATCATCAACAAATCAACATGCTTTTGTCTTTTGATTGGTACTAGACTTAGACTAGTAACTAGTTTAGGTTGAGTCTAAGGCTTAGGTAAACTCAACACATGTCTCATATGCATAAAACTTTAAATCATCTTATTATGGAGATATGTCATTTATAATATGTCCATGCATCACATAAATACATGTATATGTGCATCCTAGGCATAAACTTAGTGTTAAACATGTATGAATCAAGTGCATAACATATTTGAGTTTTGTAATTTGAAAATACACGTGAAAATATTCTGTTAATCGATTAAGGCATGAGTTAATCGATTAACCTAAATTTTTGAAAAGCTGTTGAAACTGAAAAACTTGGAAAACAGAATCAGTTACGTTTTTAAACAACAATAATCGATTAACCAAGGTCTTAATCGATTAACTGGGCTGCAGAACTGATTCTTTATAAACTGCGTTTTCAGAACTGAAGTCATAACTTGCATGTGGCATTTTTTTAGAGAGTTAGAGCATACTTCATGTTAATTGTTGCATCTATATGATATTGCATTAGTGAGATTAGAAAAGAGAGAATTCTATGCTTTAGGATTGAGTGGCATTTCATGATATATTTCTCATCATTTCATCTCACATGTTCATGCATTCATTGATGTTTTTGTGAAGGTTTTTGCATTCTGTAAATTCTGTTTTTCAACTAATACATTGTCATATTGCATGAGTTTGTATTAGGTGTTTCATAATGTGTAATATATTGTTCATCAGTGTCCTGTTGAGAATGTTTGTCCTCTGTGTTTCATAAATGTATATGCAGGTGTGCAATAATCAACATTGTATGCTACTGGAAGCTCCTCCATGCGTTGTTGTATATGCAATTTAACAGCGCATATTATATATAGCGTTGTTGTATAGGCCATATATATAACAGCGCTACCAACGATATGTGTTGTTGTATTGTATTGTATATATACAATAGAGCATAATGAAGGTAGCGCTGTTATATATATGCCTATACAACATCGCTACCTACAATATGCTTTGTTCTAATTATACAAGACAACAACGTGTTGTTTACATTATACTGTTGTATTGGTCACATATCTAACATCGCACAATGGAGGTGTCGCTGTTGTATAGTTTACATACAATATCACCCTTGAATGTGCTGTCAAAGAAGGATATATACTACTGCGGTCACATGGACCGCATCTGAAAGCGTTGTTATATACCTAAAATACGCGTTGTTAAACTGCATATCTGGCGTAGTGGTGTTTGAAAGTATTGGGACTTGAGATGCATTTATAAGAACAAAACACATATGAAAGTGCGCATGTCAAGAGGAGCACTTTGGAAAGCTCTCTCATTATATGTTGTGGTTTTGATGAGGACAACTTGTGTTAATAAGAGCTTGAAGATCATCAACAAATCAACATGCTTCTATGATTTAGTTAGTCATACTTTATTTGAGTTTATCTTTAAGTTCTTTTCTCACCGACAATCATTTCAGTGATTCATTTCTACCGTTGGCAAATTATGTTAGTGATGATTTTTTTTTCATTTTCAATCATTCTGATGGTGATTATACCATTGAGCTCTCTTCCCACATATGATCATTCTAGTGATATTTTTTCTCTCCTATTGATGAATTAAGTTAGTGGTGATTTATTTTCCTATCGAGGATTATTCTGATGGTGATTATACAAATGATTTCTCATTCTACTGACGATCATTATACTAACAATATTTTCATATCGGTAGTGCCTCTTTTGTCTCAGTGGTGAATTATAGTAACAATATTTTATTTTTATATCGATGGTCATTCTCATGTTAATTATATCTAAAGATTTTTCCGTTCACAACATTGTTCAAATTTTTTTGTGTGGAGCCCATATATTTATTTAGTTATTTTAATTTTTAAGGAATTATTTGTAACAAGCTTAATGCTTACTAAGGTTTAGCTTGAGGGGGCGTGTTAGAGGATATTTAGATTGATAGAGAATTATCTTATCCATGATTTAGTTAGTCTCATTTTATCTGAGTTTATCTTTAGTTTATTTTTAACTGTTAGTTTTTATTTGAGTTTATCATTTTATTGTTTGTAACAACTTCTATTTATATAATAAATTGTTTGAGACTAACTTCTATTTGATCCATGGCTGGAACAACATTTTTAATAATAGATGGAAAATGTTTGAATTTTTATGTATCAATATATTTGAATTTTTATATATCAATATATTTGAAGCTTTCCGAGAAAAATCCTAATACCCAAAAAAAAAGAAAAGAAAAAATCCTAATGATCATGAGATTTGCAATTATCTATAAAAAAGAACTTACTTATTTTAAATGAAGTGATTTTGATTATTTTTGAGTTATTGTTATGCTAAATTGTTGTAGCATAGGTTTCAAAAATATATATACAATGTACACATTAATAAAATAAAGTGCTTGTTTTATTTTATTTTTACATGTGTAGTTATGTAAACTATTTTTATAAATTGTTGATTAATGCTAGATTAGTTGTTAGATATAGGTAGAGTAGAATTTGATTTGATGTCTTGATTGTTATTGGCATTTGTAGGAGAAAAGAATATTCTAAAGTTGAAGGACGCAACATGAGATCTAGTTTGTTTGTTGGATAAGGAGTTTACATAAACACAGGTGAGGGAGAAGACCAATATGGTCTTAGAGTATTACGTTGAAGTTATTCTCTCTGATTCCCTCTAAAGTAGAAGAGTCTTGTAGATCAGGAACTTTCATGGGAACTTGTTTTCCATGTAAGAGTCCTTAATCTTTTTCATGACGATGTAGAGTCTTATATGTTTGATTTGCTGAAAATATATATTTATGAATTCATTTTTATTTATAATAATGTGAGGTACTCGCTTATATTATTACATCCGCAAGAAATATTTTTAAATAATTATATTTATATGGATGCGATTATTGTGATAAATTGATAATTGTTTTATGTGCTAATTATGGCAAGATTTTAATTTGGAAATATTCCCATTGCAATCATTATGTTGTTGTTTATTATATTAATATTAAAATACATAAGTTTATTGTTGTATTGATATGAAAAATGCAGTTGACTATTGTATTGATATGGAAAATACATAGATTTGGAATATGTGTTTGAGTGGACTTAGAAAGTCATAAATTAGTTGTGAGGGGTATGGGAAACATTATATGTGAATTAAAAATAAATATTAACTATGAGAATAGAAAATAAATTAACTTGTAGGATTAGGAAATTTAGTGACTAGTATATGAGGAGTAAAAATAACAGCATAGTAAGAGTTAGTATTTTGACAAAAAAGAAAATATGTTATTGGATTTGTGTTATTGGAGATGATAGCTCTAAAATTTCTTGTTTATGAGAGATAGACGTCCTTAAGTTTCCTTAGTGGTTGAGGATGAACAATGTAGTTGGTTGAGAGCCTATGGCTAATCACACACTTGAAATTGTTGTGATATTGGGGCTTTGTTCGTTGGATATTGGAACACTGAGTTAGCTTCTTGAGCTCGTCATGAGGACATGGCATAAAAATGTATTGGAGTTGAGACAACTAACTTATGTGATATTTGTTTGGAAAGATTGGGTTTATGTGAGCCTATTGCTATTCATAAACTTGAAAGTGTAGTGACATTTGGGGCTATGTCCAATGATATTTGATCACTAAGTTAACGTCTTGAGCTCGTCTTTTAGACTTGGTGTGATAAAAGTGCACTAAGGCTTAGTCAACTATCTCAGGTGATACTTGTTGAAATAAAAAATTGAAATAACCATGATATTGTTACTTGCCGTTGTTAAGGAAATATGTATTCTCAGTTGCTTACCCACTAGGATCTTGGCCTTCAGGCATTTTTATGGAGATTGGTTGGTTGATATGCATAAGTATTATTGAAAGTGCGCATGTCAAGAGGAGCACTTTGGAAAGCTCTCTCATTATATGTTGTGGTTTTGATGAGGACAACTTGTGTTAATAAGAGCTTGAAGATCATCAACAAATCAACATGCTTTTGTCTTTTGATTGGTACTAGACTTAGACTAGTAACTAGTTTAGGTTGAGTCTAAGGCTTAGGTAAACTCAACACATGTCTCATATGCATAAAACTTTAAATCATCTTATTATGGAGATATGTCATTTATAATATGTCCATGCATCACATAAATACATGTATATGTGCATCCTAGGCATAAACTTAGTGTTAAACATGTATGAATCAAGTGCATAACATATTTGAGTTTTGTAATTT
>NC_032025.1:12321444-12322105 GCF_001865875.1 Lupinus angustifolius | reverse complement strand
TTAATCGATTAACCAAGGTCTTAATCGATTAACTGGGCTGCAGAACTGATTCTTTATAAACTGCGTTTTCAGAACTGAAGTCATAACTTGCATGTTGCTTTTTTTAGAGAGTTAGAGCATACTTCGTGTTAATTGTTGCATCTATATGATATTGCATTAGTGAGATTAGAAAAGAGAGAATTCTATGCTTTAGGATTGAGTGGCATTTCATGATATATTTCTCATCATTTCATCTCACATGTTCATGCATTCATTGATGTTTTTGTGAAGGTTTTTGCATTCTGTAAATTCTGTTTTTCAACTAATACATTGTCATGTCATATGAGATTTGTGTTAGGTTTTTAGAGTAAAGTCTTATTTGTTAGATTTGAGCTTTGTAATTGCTTAAGTTTACTCTATAATTTTGTTGTGAAAAATCATTGTAACATTGGGAATCTCAAGGTGTCGTACCACCTAAGAGATTGTGTTGTGTCTTCATTTTGGTTAGAGTTCTTGATAAGAAAGAACGAGGTTTTTGGCTGGGGCTACGCCGAATGAAAGGTTTTCTTGGTCGGTAGGAAGGGAGTCAAACCATAGAATAAGGTTCTTTATTTTCATGTGAATGTCTAAGTGTTGTAATTGGAAGAAGTGCTTGTAAAACATTGTTTCAATTATAGTGAAG
>NC_032025.1:12304391-12321344 GCF_001865875.1 Lupinus angustifolius | reverse complement strand
GCGAATACTCTGACCGCTACCCCTATTCAACCCCCCCCCCCCCTTCTAGGTGTATTTTAGCCACTCATACCTAACAACATAAAGAGAAACTCACTTGCAATATAAATAATTTAGCAACAATTGAATGCAAAACATGATCAGACTGAAACTATTATGTCCTCTTGGTCCTTTGCAACACTAAAAAAATCAAACTTTTTTGCCTTAGTCGCTCCTCTAAATTTAATAGCTTGTTCTTTTTTGGAAGGTAATTACTTTTTAAGAATTAAAAATTGTACACTCATTTCCAAATAATAGAAATATGGGTTAACATGTAAGATATTATCTGTCAAAATGCTAGTATTATTAATTACAATTGAATTTTAAAATATACATGAATGGATATGAATGATAATTGATAGATTTACTGAATATGTATAAAACATTTTAAGAGGAATTTTTATTGAGAGGGTGGAGGAACATCACTCAAAACAAAGTACAAGATTTCCAGGAGAAATTCATCATCCACATAAAAGCTTTTGAAGCTATAATATGAACTGCTCTATTTTCTTGTTTTCCAATATAAAGCAAGTCATAGTCATTGAAATAGGTTGCCAAATCTTTGCATTCTTGAACAAGCTCCTCTAGATAAGAACATCCCATATATTACTTGCGCCATAGCTCCTGTAGCAAGAGAAACTTTGTTTCCAAAGCCATGGAGACAAACCTCAAGTCAATCTCAATTTCGGAGGAAGTATATCCTCTTGGTCCGAACCGTGGAACTGGTAAAACCGAATCAAATTAAATAAAAAATGGTGGTTCGTTTCAATTTATGAGTTCAAATCCGTTTTTATTTTGTGAAACTAATTCAATAAAGTTCAATTTACACTTTCACAATTTCTAAAACATTTCAAACTGAATCAAACCATATTTTTACTACATAGATTATTTTTCAATAAGTTTATTGCTCTCCTTGGAGTGGTTGGGTTTGGCCACTTATAATAATATCTTAAAAACAGTGGTATGAGAGTGAGTAAAACCATGACCTGACATAGTTTTTAAAAGTGTGGCCTAAACATTAAACAGGATGTACAAAACCGTGGCCTAAAACAAGTTTTGAGTACCATTGCCTTGAAGTAGTTATAGTTATACAAACAGTAATCTTTTCCTATATTTTTTGTCAGAATTTTCCTTTTGTGTGATAAAAAGTAAAAAAAAACGTGGTCTATTGGAACAGGTCACATTCACGTGCAACAAACTTTGAAAACCATGGAGAAACTGTGATCTAAATTTTATGCCATAATTTTAATGTCCATGATTTTTTGTTGTGGCCAAGAAGAAAAATGTTGTAGTATTTAGTATAGTTCTATTTTCTATCATAACCTTTTTTTTTCAAAATTGTTTAAATAAGCAACTTATATCATAAAATAAAGTTTTATTTTAGATATAGAAACATTTTTACCAAGCTTCATAAATATTACTTTTTTGGGAGATTATAATCATAATCTAATTTATACATCTCTACTAAACACACGCTAAAATATATCTCTACCAAACACATCGTGATGGCTTTTGAATATTTTGGTGTACATCAAGTTTTTTCTGACTGGGAACTCAATTCCTCAAACTTCAAATGCACCATAGCATGTTACATTTGATAACAATTGCTTCCTAAGTATGATGAGATTTTTTTTATAGCTATTTGATATAAAAAAATAAGAGGAGTAAAGTGTGAGTAAATAATGTGTTGGTTTAAAAGCCGGTGGCGTTAGAGACATGTACGCTGGCTGCATGTGTTAGAGTTAGAGCATGCTGGGTGTATGTGTTAGAGCATATCTTAGAGTTCTAGGCATTACAAAGTAAAAATATTCCACCTCAAGATGAAAACCACTTTTTAGCCAAAGTTTTTTACTATTCTAAATTGAGAATCCCCTATCTAGCTTCACACTTTTTAGCACACTGTAGCGCAAAAACTTGTGGACGACAATTATACTTTTCCTGACCTTCATGGCCGACATGTGAGGCTATGGGGCAAGTAGTGCCGAAGATCCATAATTAGTGGGGCTCAAATTTTCTTTACTTTATTTTGGATGACAAAATTTTCTTTATTTATACAACTAATTTTATATCTACATGATAAGTATATTACTATTTTTATTCTTTATTTATTTGTTGTGTTATCAATTGTTATTATAAGAAAAGGGAGAAACGAGAGAGAGGAAAGTAGAGAGAGTAAAATTGAATTTGTTATTAATGATTTGTTAAGTTGTTACAAGAGAAAGGTGAGGTATTTATACTAAAGACTTGCCAGCTCAGCACAATGAGCACAACACAGTTTTAACCTCACCTTTAATTAAGAACAACTCAATAAAAGCCTAACCAGCTAACCATACTCTAATATACCGTCTTGAATCTCTGGGCTCTGAAAATCTTGACCAATGTTGAGATAGTCTCTGACTTGAAGTTGTTGCCTGAAACCAATGAACTTGTACTTAAGAACAGAACCATCAAGATTTTCTTTTACCCTAAAGACCTATTTATAACCAATGGCTTGCTTATAAGGAGGTAAGGGAACCAATGACCATGTTTCCAATGCAAGAAGAGCATTATATTCTTCATGCTTTGCTTGTTTCCAAATAGGATCAGCAAGAGCAGACTTAGCATTTACTGGTTCACTGTGAGTAAGCAACACCCGAGGCAGAATGGTTTTGAAAATACCAGACTTGGATCTAGTTTGCATTGGATGAGTAGACTGAGCAGAAATAATGGATAAAGGAGGAGGAGGAGAAGAAGGAATGGAACAATTAGACCCAGAGGTGAAGTCAGACAGATTAACAGGACTAGGAAATGAGAATAAAGGACCACCACTGGACTCAGGCTTAGTAGACATAGAAACAGAGGTAGGAGGAGTAAACACATTCAAAGGAGTAGGAGATTGAGAGAGAATACAGGGAGTGGTAGTTGACAAATCACTATCACCAAAACCATGATTGTGAACAAAAGGAATGAGTGTTCATTAAGCACTACATCCTTGGAGATGTAAATTGTAACACCCCAGTTATGACATACGACCTCCTAGGTCCATGAATATACCGACTGTGTCACCAATAATACCTTAATCCTGACATGCGACCTCCCAGGCCCATGAATACACTGAGCGTGCCACCTACTCTACCGTATTTTATTCCCCACAAAAGGGAGCCTCTCGCGACTCGAACCCATGACCTTAGGGATAAATAGTCATTATTAACATGAGTCACTACCATTAAGATAGATTAGCTTAATGGTAGCGACTCAGTCGTATAGTGGCTATTTATCCCCGAGGTCACGGGTTCGAGTCGCGGAAGGCTCCCCTAGGAGGGGAATAAAATACTGCAGGGAGTATTTAAGCTAAAGAGGTGGCACGCTCAGTATATGTATGGGCCTGGGAGGTTGCATGACATAACTGAGGTGTTACATAAATTCTTCCATGCTTAGATAAGCATTTGTAACCTTTGTGATTAGGTGAATACCCTAAGAATACACACTCAGTGCTTCTAGGTTCAAGTTTGTTTTTGTTGTAAGGCCTAAGAAGAGGATAGCAAGAGCAACCAAAAACTTTGAAGAATTTGTAATCAGAAATGACTCCATAGAGGACCTGATAAGGTGACCTCTGTTGTAAAATAGGAGTGGGAATCCTATTGATAAGAAAAACTGCAGCACTAAAAGCAAATTCCCAAAACTCCATAGGTAAATGAGCATGAGCTAAGAGAGTTAGACCAGTTTCAACAATGTGCCTAAGCTTTCTTTCCACAGTACCTTGTGGATGGTGAGTGTGGGGACAAGAAAGCCTATGGTTGATGCCTAAAGACCCTAGATAAGTGGTGAATGGTCTAAATCACAACCAAAGTCACTTTGGACAGCCTTAATGGTTGTACGAAACTGAGTTTTGACTAGATTAACAAAGTATTGAAACAAAGATAGAGTTTCAGATTTTTGTTTTAAAAGAAATAGCCAGGTAAATCTAGAATGAGCATCAACAATAGTAAAATAATATCTAAACCTAGAATAAGAACGCATAGGTGCAGGACCCCACAAATCCACAAACACAAGTTCAAAAGGATTATGATAAACAGAAGTAGACAATGGAGCATGCAATTTATGACCTTTTCCTAAACAACAAGCTTGACAGAAATCAGAAATTGATATATTTCAATAAGGCACCTTACATTGTTTCAAAACATTGTAAACTGTGGCCTCTTAAGGATGACCAAGTCTAAAACGTCACAATTGATAAGAACTACACAAAGTATGAGAACTACACAAATTAGAAGAACTAGTATGAGCAGAAGACTTATTCAAATCAGAAGCTATTGAGCAGCTTGGAACACAGCTAGGAATAATATCATGAAAAGCATATAATTTGTCTTTGGTGAGAATCCCTTTCAAGAGAAGCTTATTAGAACTCTGAGATTTAACGAAACAATCATTAGCATGAAATTCAAAATAACAATTGTTATCCCTAGCAAACTGAGAGACACTGATGAGATTTTTTGTAATATTAGGAACATGTAAAAGATTGTTTAGAGAAAAAGAAAATGAAGAGTTAGAAGAGTTAAACCAAGAGTTCCCAGTAGAAGTAATATGAATACCATGACCATTATCGATGAATATGTGTTCAGGACCAAAGTGTTCTTGAGGTTCATGAATGAGACCAGCATCTGAGGTTAAGTGATTGGTGACACCAGAGTTAGGATACCAGGTGGAAGGCTTCTGCGTTCAAAGAGGAGCATTAGTAGTCATGGCATGAGGTGTGTAAGATGTGTGAGGATGATATTTTTCATGTGAGCTTGGAGGAAACATGTATTGTGAAGAAATTGGGCCAGACCCAAGCAGAGAAGTGGAAGGAGGAGGCCCAAAGGAATAATGAGCATTTGTAGGAGGAAAATAAGAAGAATGAGGATGTATGTGAGGAGGAGAGTAATAGTGATCAACATAAGGTGAGTTGTAATGGGCCAAGTGTTTCATGGGCCCATTGGAAAAATTAAGTGTGTTTTGAGGTCCAGACCCATTTGGACGAGTAGGAGCTCCAGATCCAGGAGGAATGTGGGAGAGGGAGCTGCATCCAAGAGGTCCATAATAGCAGTTGGATACCTCATCTCCATGACGATTATAGAACTCACAATACAATTGTGAATGACGGTAATAACTCCGACCATCTCTGCAATGACCACCACGTCTGCCTCCTCGAAAGCCATGATAACCGCCAGCAGCAAAATTAGGTCGCATTGATGAAAAATGACCCGAACCATGAAATGGAGACGATGATGGAACTGATTTCATCGAGTGTTGACCAGAAGAAGATGAGAGAGATGGAGCAGCAGCAACATTTGTAGATTGAGCATCAACGAGAACTTTGGATTTGTTCTTCTCCATTCTTGCTTCAAAAGTTAGGAGAAATGACTCCAAACTATGTAGTGTTGGTGGATCATCTTTCGTTTCAATTGAAGTTACAACTGGTTGAAATTCCTCATTTTAACCATCAAGAACATAATCGATGTGCTCTGAGGTTGAAATTGGTGCTCCAATGAATACAAGTGCATCCACTAAGTTCTTAATTATGCGAAAATACTCAGAAATTGACAAAGAACCTTGAGTAATAGAGTGTAACTGAGAACGAAGTTGATGACTCCTTGCTTTTGTTTGTGAGCTACAAAAGTTATGTAACTCTTCCCATAACTGCCATGAGTGTTGACACCCAACAACTCTAGGCTGTAAACTCTCTGATAATGAGTTCTGAATCCATGAGAAGATCGTTTGACTTTGCTCCTCCCAGCGTAGATAAGACGAGTTTAGCTTATTGATTAATAGCTCATCATCGTTGATAAATTGAGGAGGTATTTCTGTACCGAGAACGAATCTGTTGGCTCGGTTGGAAGTGAGTGTTGCGAGCATGAAATGACGCCACACTAAGAAGTTTTGTTCCATAAGTTTCATCATCGGCGTTGGAAGTACCAGCAATGACGCGACGGTTTGCAGCAGAGACGGAGAAGGTGAAGGTTATGAAGATGGTGGAGGAGAAGATTGAGAGGCTCTAGGAACGGTTGAAGTCATGATAGCCTAACCAACTAACCATACTCTAATAGTTATTACTTTATGCATAAATATGTTAAAATTGTTGTTTTACAGTATCATATAGTTTATGTGTAATTAAAATAATGGTTTGACCTATAGTGAGAAAAATATGAGATTATTTAATGATCATTAAGGAGATGACTCCATAAAATATATTATACTCAAATCTCCAACAAGTAATAATTGAGCTAAAAAGAAAGTGTATATTCCATTCTCACGATTTGTATGAAACTTCTTTTGTTCAAAATTTATTTTAAAAACATTATTTAACTAAATTCTTTTCTTATACAATAGGTACTCATTTTTATTTCACCATGGTAATTTATTTTAAGCTCTCAATTTTGTTCATACTTCGATATACAATTTTCATATAGTTAAATTAGGGCCCAAATATTTTCTCACACTGTGCCTACAAAATGTAAGAGTCGACACTGCTAGGATGGTAACGAAATAATTAAAAAGTTCTATTTTCTTCTATCTCTTTATGAAAAAGAATCATCTCCAATACTGAAGAAACAATTTGCATTTTTTGCTTTTTGTATGTGTAAAAGTGACATTTTGTTGTATCTATAGAGTAAAAATGTCATATTATACCATTTTTTCCTTTTACTTTTTAGGTACTTCCCCGCCGAAAAGGATACACACCCCTTTTCCTCCCTTTACTTTTCAATCTAACTGAATGTAGTATAATATTTTACTAGTGGAAATTTACACCCTAATTAACTTGTACAGTTTTCATTTCTCTACAACTATTGTAAAGTGACCACAAGCATCTTAATTTTGAACTTAATTCAAGGTATAATCAATGATTCCTCAACCAAAACCTTCATTAACTATATTTTTTAAGAATTCCACAATTTTAATAAAATTTAGTTGCATATAAAAAATGATACACTCTAAAAAAATAAAGGTCGGTCCACTAATAAAGAATTATCTCATGTATGGTAAAGAAGTAAGTTTGCACGTCATTGTCAATATGAGAACATTGCTAGTACACAATATATAAGCATCTTTGCAAGCACTATTTGAACAATAATGCCTATCTTAATAGTCCAAATCATTTTCATTTGGTAGGGAAATGTAAAAGTTGTCAACAATTAAATAATTTACTTGCATATTAAAATATTGAATTAAATTTTGTTTATAAAATCAATAACAATTAGATTAATATGAATAGATTAGAAAAGATAGATGAAAATGAAAAAAGATTTCTACACATAATAAATCCTAATTGTATGAAATATCTGTCTGTTCACACTTCTAATTTTTGAGACGCGATATTCATAATTCATACACGTTTAAAACATGAGCCCAGAAAACTACATAATGTTTGACCACTTAGATAGTATTATATTATATTTACGAATTCGTTCGCATTCATATTTGGTCCACGTCGATCACATTGAATTTGCCCACGAGAGGAACAAATACAAATGAATTGAGCTTATTTGAAACATCTTTTTTGAAGTTTACTTGGTTTTTTCATCATAACAAAACCCACTTTTTTTAAATATTTCACAATTATTTAGACGTACATAGGATAGTCCAGATAATTTTGAGTTGACAAATTTGATGATGCACAGCAGCACATGATAAAGCCACATAAGAATGTAGTATGGATTTTTTTCTGTATTAGAGAAATGAGTGTTATCAAAATCTAAATTAATATGGGTTTCATCCTAGTTATTCAGGCGTCCTAACTATTCAAAGGTAGTCACATACCCGACCACGCAAGGTCGAGTACGACTGGTCAAGGAGCTTGTGCAGAAGCCAACCCCTTTCATGATCGGATATCTCAGGTCGGGTCCAGGACCACTCCTCGTCTGAAAGACCGCCAACAACCCACTATCACACCACCTTATAGCCCCACCTACCCTTCTGCCACACGACAAGAATAGAGTATTGTCACGCCCCGATTTTCGGCTACGCGACCTCTCGAGTCGCCACTACATTTTTTACTGTAAAAAATGTAGAAAAATCTTTTTTAGCCCAATTACCTTGGGCCATTTGGATTTTTGATATCCAGGTTCGGAAGTCGGTTACGGGGTAGGGAAGGTATTAGCACCCCACCCGCCCGCCTTAGGCGGTACCCTATACTAAACTACATGGATTATTNAGGGTAGGGAAGGTATTAGCACCCCACCCGCTCACCTTAAGCGGTACCCTATACTAAACTACATGGATTACTATATTTTTGATTTGTTGTTATTACTATTAAATAAAGGAACACCTCTTTATTAATTAAATTAATTAGTTGATGATTAATTACTTAAATGAAAAAAAATTATGTTTTTAGTTCTGCCTAACAAGATTGACTTTGGTCATACGTATCCCTATTAAGGGAATCAAGGCTTACGTAGTTCTTTAAGTAGAAAAATGATTGTTGGTTGGATTAATTTTAAAAAAAATATAAGTTAAATCTCGACTAACAATCCTATAATACAAGTGAAGTACAGCCCATATGTCCGATCCCGCACTTTGTACTCAGGGTTAGTTAAGATCTTAACATGTTTATGAACAAAAGATTTTTGTTTCGTTGGTGAATTAGTCATGGCGATCATTAAGTTGATCAAGTGCAACCCATATGTCCGACACCGCATCATATCTTAAAATTGGAGTGATTTTTTAAAATTCCCAGCGTCTGGACACGTGTCAGCGCCTGGTTGGTGAAAAAAGAGGTTGCACCGTGCGCCTACCCGTGCTGGATCCAAACGTCTGGATACGTCCAGACACGTGGCGCTTGGAGGTTGGACGGAAGGATGGGCTCACGGTTTGAGCAGTGAGCACGGGTGCAGGGGAACCTGTGTTCTCCTGGGACAGGGATCTAGTGTGGCACTGTGCAGTGAAACCTGGACGCGTTTCGTACTGCGATTGGCTGCCTTTTGAGGTCAACCCGTGGATGGAGGAAGTACTCAGATCGGATGGCTGTGAATTGCGGATACACGGGTAAACGATGAGCTCACCCACACTGGATTAATTCTCGCAGATATTTTCTTTTTTTTCTCTTTCTCTGCAGTAACGTTGACAGTGGGTTTGGGGAACTTTTTGGGTGTTTTTTCTGGCATTGTTTCAATAAAACTCCCATGTCCTCTTCTCCTCTTCCTGACCCACAATTTATAGAAAAAAAATACTACACTAAAATCCTAAAATTTTGCCTACCCTATTTAATTTTTAATAAATCAAATATTCCATTTTTTAAAATCCAATCAAATTGATTTGATTTCCATGAACCATGAGATTTGAAAAATTGATTTCAGATCTGGAATTTGAATTTCAAATCTGAAATTTAAATTTAAATTTGAAATTAAAATATTTTGAAAATCGTTTTTTATTTTTTTGTTTATCCGAAAAGTCAATAAATATTTCAGAGTAAATAATCTTTTTTTTATTTTTTTATTTTTTTTTTGAAATTCGAAAAATAAATTTTATTATTATTATGGCATCCAATTGTGCTTTTAAGCATGATATTTTATTTAAATGCTAAAAAAAATTCCGAAAATTACTTTTTAAAATATCTTTCACCATCTTCTATTTATGGAAAGCTATTTCGAAAAAAAATTTAAAAGAAGAAAACATTTTTTTCTACTTTTTTTATTCTTTTTGTTTTGGAAGATGACATGTGGGCCTATGGTGGCCCAAACAACATTTATTTTAAAAAATTGTTTTTTAGGGCTTAGACTTTATTTGTATTTTCTTGAAATGGAAACTTATTATTTTGGAAATGAATTGGGCTTTTTCTTGGGCCGGACAAAAATGGGTGTTCACAACTGCCCCTCTTTACTTGTTGCTTACTTGATATCAAATAAACCAGGGTTTGAGGGGTATCATGGTAAGTAACCAGTAAAGAAATGAACGCTATTTTGTCAAGGCTCAGAAAACGTCCTTTTGAAAGGGTGCCGAATTTGGGTCAAGGATTTGCTGAGGCACCCGTATTGCCATAAGGAGTCAGGGATTTGTTGAGGCACCCATGCTGCCATAGAAAATTTAGGGATTTGTTGAGGCACCCGTATTGCCACGAGGAGTCAGGGATTTGTCGAGGCACCCATGCTGCCATAGAAAATTTAGGGATTTGTTGAGGCACCCGTATTGCCATAAGGAGTCAGGGATTTGTTGAGGCACCCATGCTGCCATAGAAAATTTAGGGATTTGTTGAGGCACCCGTATTGCCATAAGGAGTCAGGGATTTGTTGAGGCACCCATGCTGCCATAGAAAATTTACGGATTTGTTGAGGCACCCGTATTGCCACAAGGAGTCAGGGATTTGAAAAGACACCCATGCTGCCATAGAAAATTTAGGGATTTGTTGAGACACCCGTATTGTCATAAGGAGTCAGGGATTTGTTGAGGCACCCATGCTGCCATAGAATTCAGGTTTATGTGGTCGCTAGAGGAAACTTTAGATGGCTTTAGAGCACTTTGTCTCAGAAACGCTTTTTGAATGCATGGTTTGTTTGAATGCATGGTTTGCGTAGTGTTGGACTTATGAGATTAATGCCAATGCTTGTGTATGGATGCAGTTATCCCAGTGGGATGTCATATGGGTGTGTTTGTTTATGATTTATTGAAAGACAATGTTAGGCTTCCGCAACACCCCATTATGCTAGATATGCTGAAAATTGTATTGTTAAGACACTCGGGCTTCTCTTTTGCCAAGGTTCGTGCTTGTGACCCCCTTTTCATTGTTTTAGACACGATGCATCAGGACGGACTAAAAATTTTGATCAATCTTTTCGTAAAAAAAAAGAATTTTGCTTATTAGAAAATAACTTTCATGCTGAAAGACATTGTGATATATCAAAACCAAATTTATTTGCTTTCCATTAGCTTTTCAAAGAACGTGAAAGTCATACAAGCCTGCCGTAGCAAGGAGCCCTGACCCAGAGCTTACAACTAATTTTTCCAATAATTGCCCCAGTTTCTAGCGATTCTTCGGCTTCCGAGTTTCTTGTTTTTGGGAGTACCTCTCACGAATAATACTTCTTTACTGCATCCGAATTTATGGTGAGATGTAGATCCTCTCCATCCATGTCAGTTAGGATTAGGGCTCCACCTTCGTAGTTTGGAGTCCATTTTCCCCGGCTGTCTTTTTGGATCGGTAAGATCTTCTTCAACACCAAGTCTCCTTCCCTGAACTGGCGGGGCCGAACCTTCTTTGAATATGCCTTCATCATTCTCTTCTAATACAACTGTTCGTGGCAAATTGCAGTTAGTCTTCGACCATCTATCAGATTCAATCGATCTTGTCGAGCTTGAACCCATTCTGACTCATTCAGGCCTACTTCTGCCAAAACCCTTAGATATGGGATCTATACCTCAACTAGAATAATAGCTTCCATACCATAAACCAGGGAGTATGGAGTAATCCCGTGGAAGTGCGGACTGAAGTACGATAACTGTGTAACGCGAATGGCAGCATTTCATGCCAATCTTTGTAAGTCACCACCATCTTCTGGACTATCTTCTTGATGTTCTTATTGGCTGCTTCAACGGCTCCATTCATCTTGGGTCGGTAAGGCGAAGATGTGTGATGTTTTATTTTGAAATTTTCACACATCTCAATCATCATCTTGTTGTTCAGGTTGGTTGCATTGTCGGTAATGATCTGATCAGGTAACCCATATCGACATATTAACTCTCTTTTTATGAACCTGAGGACTACCTTCCGGGTCACGCTAGCATAGGAGTTTGCTTCCACCCATTTAGTGAAGTAATGTATAGCAACCAGGATGAACCGATGTCCATTAGAGGCCTTCGGCTCTATGGGTCCAATGACGTCCATTCCCCACATGGAAAATGGCCAAGGAGACCGTAAGACATTCAAGGGGTTCAGAGGTGCATTGATGTTGTTCGCATATATCTGGCATTTGTGGCACTTCTTCACATAGTTGCAGCAATCAGTTTCCATTGTCAACCAGAAGTACCTTGCTCTCATGATCTTCTTGGCCATAGCATGCCCATTCGCGTGGGTCCCGAAATTTCCCTCATGTACCTCTTCCACCATCCTCTAAGCTTCCTTGGCTTCCAGGCATTGGAGGAGTACCATATCGTGATTTCTTTTGTAAACAACATCCCCACTCAGAAAGAAGTTTGTGGCTAGTCGTCTGAGTGTTCTTTTGTCGGTATCTGAGGCATTCGGAGGATAGACCTATCTTCTTAGGTACTCTCTTATGTCTTGGTACCATGGCCTGTCGTCGGGCTCTTCTTCAATTGCATGATAGTAAGCTGGTTCAGTGTTATCTTTTATTTGGAACAGGAGCAACCTGTCCCCTCCCACATGAAACATCGAGGATAAGGTTGCTAGTGCATCTGCCAGCCTATTGTCTTCTCCAGGGATATGATAAAAATTCACTTGATCAAACTGTTTATTCAGCTTCTGGATGTAATTTCTGTAGGGCACCAATTTGCTGTCACGAGTTTCCTATTCTCCTTTTATCTGGTGGATTACTAGGGAAGAATCTCCGAATACTTCTAGGATCTTTTCTTTTGCATCAATGGCAACCTTTAGTCCCAAAGCGCACGCCTCATATTCTGCTATGTTATTGGTACAGTCAAAGCATAGCCTGGCAGTAAAAGGAAGGAATTTCCCTTCTGGAGATACCAACACAACACCTACTCTATGCCCGAATGCGTTGGAGGCCCCATCAAAGACTAGGGTCCATTTTTATTCTTCTCTTGATTCATCGGATAAGGCCATGATGTTCTCATCTGGAAACTCGTACTTCATCTGCCCCAGTTTGTCTACGGGTTGATCGGCCAAGTAGTCAGCAATAACACTTCCTTTCACAGCCTTTTGCGTCACATACATGATGTCATATTCAGATAACAACACCTGCCATCTAGCAATCCTTCCGGTCAGTATGGGTTTCTGGAAGATATACTTGACGGGATCCATTCTTGACACTAACCAAGTAGTATGACTCAACATATATTGTCTCAAACAGTGAGAGGCCCATACTAGGGTGCAACATGTACGTTCTAACAATGAGTATTTTATTTCGCAAGCTGTGAATTTCTTGCTCAAATAATAGATGGTTTGCTCCTTTCTTCCATAATCACCATGCTGCCCCAAGACGCATCCCATAGATTCATCAAACACAGTGAGATATTGAATCAAGGGTCGACCTGGAACTGGAGGCATCAACACTGGAGGTTCGGTCAAGTACTGCTTTATCTTTTCAAACGCTGATTGACAATCATCATTCCACCTTACTGCGTGATTCTTCCTCAAGAGTTTGAATATTGGTTCACATGTGGATGTCAGTTGCGAGATGAACCGGGAAATGTAATTTAGCCTCCCTAAGAATCCTCTGACCTCTTTCTCTGTTCGGGGGGTTGGCATTTCGACGATGGCCTTCACCTTCTCAGGATCTACCTCAATACCCTTCTGGCTAACGATGAAACCCAATACCCGTCCGGATTTCACTCCGAAACTGCACTTGGTTGGATTCAACTTGAGGTGATACTTTCGCAGTCTCTCAAATAAATGTCTCAAGTTGTCTACATGTTCTCCCTCTGTTTTGGATTTGCAGATGATGTCGTCGATGTAGACTTTTATCTCCTTATGCATCATGTCGTGGAAGAGGGTTACCATGGCTCTCTGATATGTAGCCATAGCATTTTTTAATCCGAATGGCATGACCTGGTAGCAGAAGGTACCCCATGGAGTGATAAATGTAGTTTTGCTCACATCCTCTGGCGCCATTTTGATCTGATGATACCCCGAATACCCATCCATAAATGAGAAAAGAGCATGGTCTGCAGTGCTATCAACTAAGACATCTATATGCGGCACCGGAAAGTCATCCTTTGGGCTAGCCTTGTTGAGGTCTCTGTAGTCAACACATATTCTAAGCTTTCCTCCCTTCTTCGACACATCTACCATATTGGCAACCCAATCTGGGTATTCAGCAACTTTAACAAACCCAAATGTCAACCATTTCTCTACTTCTTCCTTGACCCGTAAGGAGATCTCTGGCTTGATTTTTCGTAGCTTCTGCTTCACTGGCCTAGAGTTGGGTATTAGTGGTAATTTATGCTCTACTATACCTCGGTCTAGTCCCGGCATCTCTTCATATGACCAAGCAAAGACGTCCTTGAATTCGTGTAAGAGTTTGACTAGCCTTTCTCGTTCCTTAACGTCCATCGTGGTGCCTACTTTCACTTCCTTCTTATCTTCCTCAGAACCCAGGTTGACGAGTTCGACAGGATCTTGGTGTGGTTGAATCTCTCTGGCTTCTTGCTCTACCAGTCTGAGTAGTTCTGGGGGAGCCTCCCATTCATCATCACTGTCATCTTCCACTTGGTTGATGGGTTGGTCAGATCTAGAGAAGGGCTCACCAGCATGGCCCTCACTTTCAGAGTCGCTATTGGCTCTGCAATACGGGGATGACCGAGTCAGCTCCCCATAAATTTGGTTTTAATTTTACTGACCTTTTTTTGTTTTTAATGATTTTCTTTCAGTATGCAATGAATAAAAAATGCAAAAGAGACGCATTGATATGATAAAAAAATTGATCTTTACTAATTTTGAAAGTACTAAAACAAATGAGCCCTTATTGAAAAATATAAAAATGTCTAATAGCCTTGGGCATAGCTAGAAGACTACATTTATTTATTACTTTGGTTCTAGTGAAACTGATGCATGCGCTTCTTCCCTCCAATTCTTCAAGCGGGTACCGGGGGGACACATGTACACGAACCCAAACTCTTCCTCCACGCCTTCTTCTTCTATGATGGATGGTACTGCTGCTAACAAAGCTTTGACTGATGTGCGGTATTGGAAGTTTTGCCACAACCTCATTTCTGAACTGCCCCAGCCGAGCCACACAACCACTTTTCCTTGCTCCTATAGTTTGGAGTTTGTCTTCACGAGTGGGTCTATATCCCAAGCCATATCGACCTTTTTTAGCTTTGGGTATTAGGACTTCTTTGTAGCCTTGTCCATATCTTCCCAATCCTCTACCAGGTTGATACCCCTCACGGACCATCATGTTTCCCGCCACGAGAGAAGCATCTAATGGATAAAGATTCAGATTTGGTGCACCTTCTATCATAAATGTGGTGTCTGCAATCTCGAGGCCTTGGAATGATGTCTTAATGCCTCCTCAGTCACTTCGACATAGCGGGTGTCAAATGGCTGGGATACCATCACATCTTCTTCCCCCGAAACCGTTATCAACCTTCCATCAACTATAAACTTTACCTTTTGATGTAGGGTAGACGGTATTGTTCCTGAAGAGTGAATCCATGGACGTCCCAACAAGCAGCTATACGTCGGATTGATATCCATTACATGAAACAAAATGTTAACTGTGCATGGTCCTATCTTGATCGGTAACTCCATCTCCCCCATCACATCTCTACGGGACCCATCAAAACCTTAATAATCATTGAGCTGGCCCTCAAGCAGGAGGCGTCTACTGGCAATTTGGAGAAAGTCTGCTTCGTCATTACATTCAGAGACGACCCATTGTGTAGGAGGACTTTACCAATCACACAGTCATTACACATTACTAAGATATGCAGGGAGCGAACATGTATGGTGCCCTCAGGAGGTAACTCTTGGTCACAAAAGGATATGTAATTGTCCGCTACAATGTTGTTGACTATCCCCCCAAATCTGTCAGTTGTAATGTCGTGGTTGACGTGACTCTGGTTCAATACTTTTAGCAGCATATTCCTGTGAGCCTCAAAGCTCATTAATAAGGACAACAAAGATATTCTTGTTGGAGTCTTATTAAGCTGGTCCACTACCTTGTATTCACTTTGCTTGATGAACCTTAGAAACTCACAAGCCTCTTCATTTGACACTCCTTCGGGTAAGACTACCTCAACTTCCTCTTCCATAGGTTCTGGCACTTTTTCTTTGTTTTTATCCTTAGTGGCCCCAGATGGACCCCTTTCTATCTCTGGTGGAACATAGATAACCTTGTGATTCTGCTACTTCCTGCAATGTTGGTAACTATAGAAGGATTCCCCATTGGTTCCTCTTTGTAAATCCAAGGCACTACCTTATCTGATTCATACGGGAATGGACTCTACTCCCTCGCTATCACGGGTTCCATTGTCGAATGAATGGTTCCCATTGGTGCTGATTGAAATATGTCTGAACTCCTCCAGGTGGATTTATAACAGGTTCATACGTGTGTATGAATATAGGTATCTCCTTCTGGTGCTTCTCTAAGACATTAATGCCATGGCCTTGTGTTTTTTCGCTTATGGCAATTAGTTTCAAGTACATCATTTTTTGAAGAAGCAACTTGAACTCCTTGCAAACCTCCAAACTATGGCCCACACGGCCATGCATCTCACAACTCTTTATGTCATTGTTATCTGACTCTTGGTCAACAACCTCCACCAAACCTTGTCTGCACATCTCTCGGAAAATAAAGCTCATAGGCATCTTCACATCATCAACTTTGCCCATAATTACAACCTTGCTCTTCTCCAGAATAGCATTCACTCCTTGATTTCCATGGTTTGGTAGAGGATTTCCAGTTATGTTGGGTCTAGTCTCCCGGAAATCTATCCGCTTGGCGTTGATGAGGTCCTGAACTCTGTACTTGAAGGCCCTGCAGTCTTCTACCAGATGCCCTGCAGCTCCATAATGGTAAGCGCAGTTGACGTTTTCATTGTGCCATGGCCTAGGGTTCTCGTAGACTCTTCCAGGGACTGGTGCGATCATCCCCTGCCCTAGTAGATATGCGAAAAGCTCTGTATAGGTTATCGGGAACTGGTCAAATACGGGTGCTCTCCTTTCTTGTTGGTTATAGTTATTGTTTCTGGGATAATGAGTGTACCCTTGTCTGGGTTGGTGTATGTTATTATTTGGATGAGGAGGGTTATGGGTGGTTTGATTCTGTG
>NC_032025.1:12276439-12304386 GCF_001865875.1 Lupinus angustifolius | reverse complement strand
GGTTTTGGTTGTGGTTCTGTGCAAACCGAGAGGGTGCACGTTGATTGTTTTGATTGTTGTTCCGGGACTGGAACTTCTTTGGCTCGGCATCGATGAAATGAGTCTCCGCCTCCTTTTTCTTCATAAAAGTGGGCTTCTTGTTAGAGCCTGAACCTTCATCGGAAATCTTCCCATTCTTGATACCTCCTTTTATCTTCTCCTCTACTTTGATGAGAGCATTGAAGTTGGTTGTCACGCTTCCTATGAGGCGTTCATAATATGGATTATGCAGAGTGTCGATAAAGATCGACAGTTGTTTATCTTCTTCTAATCGCAGAAGGACTTGGGATGCTAGTCCTCTCCAACACTGAACATATTCTCTGAAATTATCAGATGGTTTCTTACACATATTCTGTAGTTGAGTCCTGTCTGGTGCAGCATCCTCATTGTACTTGTACTGTTTGATGAAGGCATTGGACAGATCCAAGAAGGTCCTGATCTGAGTCTTCTCCAGGCGGATGTACCAATTCATAGCTACCCCCACTAAACTGTCTTGAAAGCACTGGATTAACAACTTATCATTCCCGTGGTATGCTGACAATACATGTGTAAATGGCTTTTGGGACAGGTAATCCCATTATACTTCTCGAACTCAGGTACTTTGAATTTGGGAGGGAGTACCACATCAGACACCAAACACATCTCAAAAGCATTCTTCAGATCCACACAGTGGGCTCCTTCAATAGCCCTCAATCTCTCTTCTATTGAGCTCCACTTCTCTTCCTCTTTCTCCGTGTTTGGGGTGTTACTTCCTAGAGGAGTCCTTTGGGTCCCATCATGATTGTACCTTCTATTTGCTTGATGGTTGGCATTCGGCTGTCTTGTGTTGGTGTCATGACTTTCATGAATCTGACCAGTACCGTCCCCTAGACTGGAACTTCCGGATCCTGAATGAGGTTGTGGCCCAGCAGTTGCAGTCTTTTCATTCTCTCTCTGGAGGGTCTTCAGGATGCGAAACATCTCTGCCATCTGCTCTTTCAAGCTAGCTAATTCAGTTCGGGAATCCTGACTGGAGTATGAACAGTCGGTCATCTGTCTAGCTCGGATTCGGGTGTGGTAGGGGTGTTGCGGAGCAATGCTGATTGAAAAAATGCAAATAGTTAAAAAATGTTTTGTTTGTTTTTTTTATGCAAAAATTTCCGTTAGTATAGCAAGTATGATGAATCCCTTATTTGAGAGTCGGGGAGCGCAGTCCGTCGACCCTACTAAACCAATTTTCAGAATAGAAATTTCCACTCCGTGGTTGCATCTTGGACAAAATATAGCAATGTTGACCCCCTCATGTTATTTGTTTTTTTTGTTCTCTTTTACTTTTCTTTTTATAGAGACAAAGTGTGGACATAAAAAGTGATTTTATTGATAAAAACGATAAAAAGGGAATCACATCAATCGATTTCCTCCTTTTTATTCCAAATGTTTATTCTAAAAAATCTAAAATTCTTCAGTCTTCTTCCTCCACCTCTTGAGCCTTCGAGCAATGGGGGCACAACTGTCAAAAAATGTCTTCATAGCAGGGAGCATTTCAGTTTCTGGATACATGTGGACCTCATGGTTTGCAGACTCAAAAGTTACCAGCCAATCATCCGCAAAGTTCCCTATCCCATCAATGATGTCAATACATCTTCTTTCCCATAATTCTTTATCCTCCCTACATTCACCCAGACCTCAAGTTGACCCTCAAGGATTTTAATCCTCCGCTGAAGATTGATTTCATTATGTGAAGGTCCCTCCTTTTTGAAAGTGTGCATGTCAAGAGGAACACTTTGGAAAGCTCTCCTTGAACGTCATGGTTTTGATGAGGACAACGTGTACCTAAAAGTGCTTGAAGATAACCAACGATTCAACGTGCTTAAGTCTTTTATTTGGTACTAGGCTTAGACTAGATTCTAGTTTAAGTTGAGTCGAAGGCTTAGGGCACCTAATACATGTCTCACATGCATTTATCTTTTAAATCATTTCATCCATGAGATATGTTCATTTCATAATATGTTCATGCATTACATAAATACATGTATATATGCATTCTAGGCATAAAACTAAGTGTCAAACATGTATTATCTAAGTGCATAACATATTTGATGTTTTCTATTTGAAAATACACATTTTATTTAGTGTTAATCGATTAACCATACCTTTAATCGATTAACCCAACTGCTGTGTAAAGTGGTTGCCACTGGAACACGTTTTTGTAATGCAGTTAATCGATTAAAGGTTCCCGTTAATCGATTAACCTAACTGATTTTAAAGTGTTAAATCTGAAAAACTGAAAAACAGAATCAGTTATGATTTTTAGTCCCGTTAATCGATTAAGAAGGTATTTAATCGATTATCTGGGGTTCTGGACTGATTCTTTATAAACTGCGTTTTCAGAATTAATCTCATAAGTTGCATGTTGCATTTATTAGAGAGTTAGAGCATTCTACGTGTTAATTGCTGCATCTATTTGTTAATTGCATTAGTGAGTTTAGAAATGAGAGATTCCTTGCTTTAGGATTGAGTGCATTTCATGTTATAATCTCTCATGTTTTCCCTCACATGTTCATGCATATTTTTGATGCGTTTTTCATGAATTTTATAATTCTGTAACTTCTGTTTTCATAACTAATACTTGTCATTTCACATGTGTTTGTGTTAAATGTGCATTAGAGTAAAGCCTTCATGTTGTATTTGAGCTTAGGTATAGCTTAATATTACTCTTGTAATTCTTGTGTAATTGTTGTGAAAGGGAATCTCTTGGTGTCGTATCACCAGTAGAGATTGTGTGTTTCTTCATAGCTTAGAGTGTAAGAAAAGGAAAGAACGAGAGATTCTTTGGCTGGGGCTACGCCGAAAGAAACGTTTTCTTTATCGGTAGGAAGGGAGTCAAACCATTGGATAGTTTCTTTGATTTCTTGTCATTTGCTAAGTGTTGTAATTGGATAATGTGTTTGTAAATTACATTGATTCGATTATAGTGAAGGAAATCTCCCAAGTCAGCCGGGAGGCCTGGATGTAGTTTGCAGTGGACAGCAAACGAACCAGGATAAAAATTCGAGTTGCAGGATTTGTTTCTCTCTCTCTCTTTACTGTTTTTCAATCGATTTAATTTGTATATTTGATTCAACTAATACATTCTGTTCTTTTGTTGTATTGCAAGCTATTCTGATATACAAATTTGTAAGCTCTGTATTCGTTCTGTTATCGGTTATTTGTTTCGCATTTAATCGTTTCTGTAATTGCTTACTGGTTCTGTTTAATCGATTAATATTCCTGTGTTAATCGATTATACTGTTTCTATTAATCGATTAAAATAGTTTCTGTTTAAAACTGTTTTTTGTGTTAATCGATTAAGACTGTGCTTATAATCGATTATCCTTTTCTCCTTAATCGATTAAATAGGGTTGATTCAGCATTAAGTGTTGATTTGCGAAAAGCGGTAATTCTAACCGCGACACCTATTCAACCCCCCCCTTCTAGGTGTATTGTAACCACTGATACCTAACAAGTGGTATCAGAGCTAGTACGAAGTGCTAGCTCAACCGCGTATTCGTGATCCTAAAGGGAAAAGGAATGGGTTCTTCAAATCCATTTGGTGGTGATGGGTCATCCATTAATCGACCACCAATATTCAGTGGTGAAGGGTATGCCTACTGGAAAGTGCGCATGCAAATTTTTATTGAGGCCATAGACTCGGATATTTGGGAATCCGTAGTCAACGGCCCTTACGTTCCACAACATCTTGTGGACGATCAACCTAAAGATAAACCGAAAAGTTTATGGACCGATGATGAGCGCAAAAAGGTCCAGCATAACCTGCGCGCCAAAAACATCATCACATCGGCCCTATCATATGATGAATTCTTTAGGGTCTCGCAGTGCCATAATGCGAAAGAAATGTGGGACACTTTACAAGTGACTCACGAAGGCACTAGCGAAGTCAAGCGCGCAAGACTGAACGCGCTGACCCACGAATATGAGTTGTTTCGCATGTTACCAAGCGAATCAATATGTGATATGCAAAAGCAAACACACTGACCCACGAATATGAGTTGTTTCGCATGTTACCAAGCGAATCAATATGTGATATGCAAAAGCGATTCACTCATATTGTTAACCATTTATTTGCTCTCGATAAATCATTTGCTAAAGGTGAACTAACTAATAAAGTTTTGCGTTGTCTTGACAGGAGATGGCAACCAAAGGTGACTGCAATTGTTGAGTCTAAAGATTTAGACTCTATGCCTTTAGCTACTTTATTTGGAAAACTTCAAGAGCATGAAATGGAGCTGGGTCGCTTGACCATGAATGAAGAATCAGACCGGAAGAAGAAGAGCATCACATTGAAGGCCACGACCTCCAAAGAAAAAGAAGAGAAAATTGATGATGAATCTGATTCCGATCTAGATGATGAAACTATGGGTCTCCTAGTCCGAAAATTTAGCAAATTCATTAAAAGAAAAGGAGGACTCAAAAAGTTTCAAAAGAAGGAAGCGAAAGAGTCAACCAGTAAAGGCAAGAATAACAAGGATCGCTTCACTTGCCATGAGTGTGGAAAGGTAGGGCACATGAGGTTTCAGTGTCCAACCTACCTAAAGAAGGTTGATTCAGAGAAGAGCACTCCCAGGGACTTCAAATCCAAGAAAGCTTACATCGTTTGGGATGTACCTGAGGAGGAGTCGACATCAAGCACCTCAAGTGAGGAGGAGTCAGCAAAGCTGTGTCTGATGGCCAGATCTGACATCAATACAAATTCAGACTCATGCAAGGGCAATGATGAGGTATATTCTGACACCTCATCCACTTCGGATGATTCACCTCCTTATGATGTATTGTATGATGCTTATGTCGAGTTGCATGACGAATTAAAGAAATTGGCTAGAATTAACATTGATAGGAAAAGGATAATCCTAATAAACGAACAAAAAATAAGCCAATTGCAAAAAGAATTAGATGAATTAAAACTGGAAAATGAAACTTTAGATCTCATCTATTCTTGTAGCTCATGTAACTGCTCTGCTAATAACTTATGTCAAAAACCTGTCTGTGAGACTTGCGAGACTTTGCAAGAGGACAATTTTAAACTAAATGAAAAACTCACACGTCTCACAAACAGTAAACTGCAATTAGATAACCTGCTTAATCAAACTAGAAATGTTGGTGATCGAACTGGTCTAGGTTATACTCGCACTGCTAAAAAGAAGCGACCATATAGAAAACCGGTAGCTCAAGCTAAAAACAAATATCATAAGCATTCTCCTACTTGTTTTTATTGTAACACATATGGTCATACTTATCATTCATGCTATATCAAAAAGTATGGTATACCTAGCGGAGTTTATGTATGGAAAAAGAAGGGAGATAATTCCCTAATCACTAACAGAAAAGGACCCAACATAAATTGGGTACCTGAGAAAAGTAAGTAATCTATTTTGCAGGTATGTCTCCGAACACATGGACAAAAATGGTACTTAGATAGTGGGTGTTCGAGGCATATGACAGGTGATAGATCAAATTTCCTGGATCTCTCACTTAAAGGAAAAGGATACGTCACTTATGGAGACAACAACAAGGGAAAGATACTCGGCACAGGAACAGTTGGTAACTCATCCCAAACTCTGATTGATAATGTCCTTTATGTTGAAGGACTAGAACATAACTTGTTGAGTATAAGCCAACTCTGCGATAAAGGTAATCGTGTATCCTTCGATTCTGATTGTTGTGTCATTCGTGATATTTTATCTAATAACGTTAAATTTGTTGGTCACCGTATAAATAATATTTACATGGTTAATTTGGACGATGTCACTACATTATTTTCAAAATGCTTTATTTCTAAAGAAGATGACATCTGGCTATGGCATAGACGTGTTGCACATATCCATATAAAGCATCTAGATAAATTATCATCAAACGAACTAGTTGAGGGGCTACCAAAATTGAATTTTAAAACTAAAGAAATTTGTGACACTTGTCAAAAGTGTAAACAAACCAAAAACTCTTTTAAAAATAAAAATGTGATATCCACCTCAAGACCTTTGGAGCTACTCCATATGGACTTGTTTGGACCATCACAAATCATGAGTTTTGGTGGTAGTTACTACGCTCTAGTTATTGTTGATGATTTCTCTAGATTTACATGGACATTGTTTTTATCATCAAAAAGCGACGCGTTCAAAAATTTTAAAAATCTTGCCAAGCAAATCCAAAACCAACTTAACCTAAAAATAATATATATACGAAGTGATCACGGGGGAGAATTTGAGAACTTTCAGTTCGACAAATTCTGTGATAAGCATGGCATTTTGCATCAGTTCTCTGCTCCTCGCACTCCACAACAAAATGGAGTTGTAGAGAGGAAAAATCGTGTTTTAGAAGAATTAGCGAGAACCATGCTTAACGAAAGTAATACCCCCAAGTACTTCTGGGCTGATGCAGTTCATACTGCATGCTATGTTATAAATCGAGTACTCTTAAGGCCAAACTTGAACAAAACTCCTTATGAACTTTTAAAAGGCCGCAAACCAAATATATCCCATCTTCACGCTTTCGGTTGCAAATGTTTTATATTAAATAATGGAAAGCGGGCCTTAGGGAAATTCGACTCTAAAGCCGATGAGGGAATATTTTTGGGATACTCGATTCATAGCAAAGCGTTCAGAGTCTTTAACAAATATTTAATGCAAGTTGAAGAGTCTATCCATGTACAGTTTGACGAATCTTCTCCAAAAGAGAAGAGAAAGGTCGTTTCTGATGATGTTGCAGGTGCTTTGGAAGAAGCATACTCCAAGGACATGGATAATGAAAAAGGAGCCAATGATGAAGGTCAAATCGAACCTCAAGAGCACTCAGACATGCCTACCGTGTGGAAAACAAAGAAAGCTCACCCAATTGATAAAGTTATAGGTGACATATCTACGGGAGTGGTAACCCGTAGTTCCTTACGAAATTTCTGTAATTTTGTAGCTTTTGTATCGCAAATTGAGCCTAAGACCGTTGATGAGGCCATTGAGGATGTACACTGGGGTATAGCTATGCAAGAAGAGCTAAACCAGTTTGAGCGCAATCATGTGTGGGACTTGGTCCCCAAACCTAATGATCATCCCGTAATTGGTACTCGATGGGTCTTCAGAAATAAACTTGATGAATCTGGCTTAATAATTCGAAATAAAGCACGTTTGGTGGCCAAAGGCTACAACCAGGAGGAGGGTATCGATTATGACGAAACCTACGCTCCTGTAGCCAGACTAGAGGCCATCAGAATGCTTCTTTCCTTTGCATCTTTAATGAACTTCAAACTCTTTCAAATGGATGTAAAAAGCGCCTTCCTGAATGGATACATTCAAGAAGAAGTTTATGTTGACCAACCGCCTGGTTTTGAAAATTTTAAATATCCGAACCATGTTTACAAACTTAAAAAGGCACTATATGGTCTCAAACAAGCTCCTAGAGCTTGGTATGACAGACTTAGTACCTTTCTTTTAGAAAAAGGGTTCGAGAGAGGCTTGGTTGACACAACGCTTTTTATTAGAAAATCAGAAAATCATGTTCTGCTTGTACAAATCTATGTAGATGACATAATATTTGGATCTACTAATGATATCTTGTGTAGAGAATTTTCTGAGATGATGCAGGGGGAGTTCGAAATGTCTATGATGGGAGAACTCACATTCTTTCTAGGATTGCAGATAAAGCAGCTAGAAAGTGGGATATTCATCCATCAGGCGAAATACTGCAAAGAGCTACTCAAGAAATTTGAAATGGACAAATGTAAGGAAGCTTCCACACCTATGGCATCTGCTTGCTACTTAGACAAAGATGAGAAAGGAAAAGCAATCGAGGTAACGAAGTATCGTGGTATGATTGGGTCTTTACTTTACTTAACTGCAAGTAGACCTGATATCATGTTCAGTGTATGCATGTGTGCGAGATATCAATCATCACCTAGAGAATCACACTATATAACTGTTAAAAGAATCATGAGATATCTAAAAGGAACTATTAACATGGGATTATGGTATCCTCGGGATGCCTCACTATCCTTGGTGGGTTATTCCGATTCCGATTTCGCCGGATGTAAGTTGGATCGGAAAAGCACTAGTGGTACTTGCCACCTATTGGGCAGTTCATTAGTAGCATGGCACAGCAAGAAGCAAGCCTGTGTTGCTTTGTCCACCGCTGAAGCGGAATACATTGCCGCTGGTGTGTGTTGCGCTCAAATCCTTTGGATGAAGCAGCAACTTAAGGACTTTGGTCTTAAACTTGAAAAGATCCCAATAAAATGCGATAATACAAGTGCCATTAACCTATCCAAGAATCCCGTTTTGCATTCTAGAACAAAGCATATAGAAATTAGACATCATTTTTTGCGTGACCATGTACAAAAAGGTGACTGTGTTCTTGAATTTGTGGAAACATCTAAACAGTTAGCAGATATTTTCACCAAGCCCCTTCCCAGGGATACCTTCTATGTTCTAAGGAGAGAACTAGGAATTCTTGATGAACAATATCTTGTTTAAAAATTGTTTAGCTGTTTGCATAAATTGTCTTGCTTCTCTATGCCTATGTGTTTCATGTTTGAATGATATATGTTAAAAATGCAAAAATATATCTCTTGATTAACTTCTTAATGTGATTATATATGTCTCGATAAATCTGTAATAATGCATACGTGTGTCCTAAAAAGTCGAAACCACTCTGCTGCCTAAAAACGAAATTTTCTCTGATTTAATCGATTATGCCAATAGTTAATCGATTACCTGGGCTTCATTTCTGGAAAATTCAAATTTTCTAAAACTTAATCGATTAAACAGCCCGTTAATCGATTACCTGGGCAATTTTTTTTGAAAATTCAAATTTTACACTGTTTTAATCGATTAAACCATCCCGTTAATCGATTAAAACCAGTACGTTAAAGGCAAACAGTGTCTCGGTCTTGCACTTTTTCTGACCTTTTCGCAACCTCTTTGCGCCTTGATTTTCTGAAACAGCAACAATACTAATCCAGGTGCAATAGGATTAAGTAAACCTCATCCTAAACCTCTCAAACCTTCCGAAATCATTCTATTTCATCCAAAAATCCACTCAATTCCGAATCATCCAATCCAAACCCTAGGTTAGGCTTTGCCCCTCTGTTCATCAATCTCAGTTTCGAGTTCATCATCTTCAATGGAGCAGAGTCGTCCAAAGCGGGTCAAGACTACAGCAACGCGCATTCGAAGAAGGGAAACCGGCTCACCCTCCACTCGGGACCGCGGTGACCCCTATTATTCCCTCATTTTGCAAGAGACCCGGTTGGCAAAATTTCAAGGCCGCAAGCCTACATACATCAGGTATGCCGACTTAACCTGGTTAGCGGAACAAAACTTTAGTTTTCCGCATGACATGGAGGCTCAAGGAGCCGTTCAGTTTTTGGAATTGAAGGGACGCGTATACCCTGCTCTAGTTAGGGAATTTTACGCTAATTTTAGATACAAGGATGGCAAATATTGGTCCATGATTTCCGGTAATCTGTTTGAGATGAGTGAGGATTTATTTCTGAATGTTGGAGGTTTATCGTCGTCTGGTTTTGGAATAGGGGACTGTTCTTGGGTCAAGGACAATTTTGATCCCGTTGATGTGTATAAGTCATTCCTTCGGGGCCCTCATCTGTATATTCAGGGTCAACTGACCAAGGCAGGGTCACTTTCTGTTGAGAACAGGTTATTGCATTATGTTATTGCTTACATATTAGTGCAGCGGAACACTAATCATGCACAGCCTACTGTGAATGATTTGCGTTTCATGTACGCTGTAAAGAATAACGTGATGATCAATTGGCCTGAGGAGATTCTGAAAATCATGAACAGCGTTTCATTGTCTCAGTCCAAGCTGCTCCCGTATAGCATTTTCATATCCCGCATTGTTGATTATTTGCGCATTGACATTTCTGATACCATCATTACTGAGTACACTGATAAAGATCACTTGGTGGGTGAGAGTCTCATTCATAAGATGGGAATTTACAAGTATGGTACTACATGGCAGTATCAGGAGGACTATACCACCTTTGATCTGGACTTGTCGGATAATGAGCATCAGGAGGATTTGGGTAATCAGAATGCAACTAATCAGGGGGAGTCGTCTGGAACAGCACCTCAGAGCTCTGTGTTTGGTTTAGCTCAGATGGAAGCCATGGAACAACGACTTAACAACCGCATGGATCTGCACTTCCAAGGGCTGAAGGACTCTTATTTTGCATGTATGGAGCAATACGAGGAACGTCAGAATGCCTACACCGATAACAAAATTCAGGAGCTGAGGACTATGATTCAGTCTACCGCTGAGGCTCAGAATGCCATGTTCTGCTCAGAATTTCAGAAGCTGTCTATGCTTATCCAGGGAAATCAGAACACTGCTGTGCCTGATGATCAGCCTGTCTATCCTCCGCCTCAACCTTAGTTTAGCTGACCTTAGACCTAGGTTATCCTATCCTTAGGTTTATTTTTATCTTGTGGCACCTTCTGGATTTAGTTATCGTTGTTGCTTTCAGAACTGATTCGTATTTTGCTATTTGTCTTTTATTTGACTTTATGGCCTGTACTATTTCATGACTTTCTTTACTCTTTATGCTATGCAAATGTTTTTGTTTTTGCTATAATTATGTCAAAATAGCTTATTTGCCTTAGTGAATGGATCTTGATCATTTGAGATTTAATAATGCTTACAATGCTTAATATTTGATTAAATCTTGCATGCCATTCTCACTTCTTATTAGCTATTTTTTGTCCAATAAAGCGCATTTGTTCAATTTACCCATAAATGAAACAGGTTAATTTGTTAAAACCCAAATTAATTCATTAACATTGTTTTATGATTAACTAATATCTCTTCCTAGCTTTTTTGACCTGGGTTATCTTTTTGATAATGTCAAAAGGGGGAGAAAGGTTGTTTTGTTGTTTCTAAATTGTGCAGGTTGATCGTTATAACAGCTTCCGATAAATGTGCGCATTCCATCAACCTTGCCAACACAATCTTCAAGCTTATTCATCAAGCAATTGTTACTTTAAAATTGATGAACTTGATGTAGAGTTTGTCATCATCAAAAAGGGGGAGATTGAAAGTGTGCATGTCAAGAGGAACACTTTGGAAAGCTCTCCTTGAACGTCATGGTTTTGATGAGGACAACGTGTGCCTAAAAGTGCTTGAAGATAACCAACAATCCAACGTGCTTAAGTCTTTTATTTGGTACTAGGCTTAGACTAGTTTCTAGTTTAAGTTGAGTCGAAGGCTTAGGGCACCTAAAACATGTCTCACATGCATTTATCTTTAAATCATTTCATCCATGAGATATGTTCATTTGATAATATGTTCATGCATTACATAAATACATGTATATATGCATTCTAGGCATAAAACTAAGTGTCAAACATGTATTATCTAAGTGCATAACATATTTGATGTTTTCTATTTGAAAATACATATTTTATTTAGTGTTAATCGATTAACCATACCTTTAATCGATTAACCCAACTGCTGTGTAAAGTGGTTGCCACTGGAACACGTTTTTGTAATGCAGTTAATCGATTAAAGGTTTACGTTAATCGATTAACCTAACTGATTTTTAAGTTGTTGAAACTGAAAAACTGAAAAACAGAATCAGTTATGATTTTTAGTCCCGTTAATCGATTAAGAAGGTATTTAATCGATTATCTGGGGTTCTGGACTGATTCTTTATAAACTGCGTTTTCAGAATTAATCTCATAAGTTGCATGTTGCATTTATTAGAGAGTTAGAGCATTCTACGTGTTAATTGCTGCATCTATTTGTTAATTGCATTAGTGAGTTTAGAAATGAGAGATTCCTTGCTTTAGGATTGAGTGCATTTCATGTTATAATCTCTCACGTTTTCCCTCACATGTTCATGCATATTTTGATGCGTTTTTTCATGAATTTTATGATTCTGTAACTTCTGTTTTCATAACTAATACTTGTCATTTCACATGTGTTTGTGTTAAATGTGCATTAGAGTAAAGCCTTCATGTTGTATTTGAGCTTAGGTATAGCTTAATATTACTCTTGTAATTCTTGTATAATTGTTGTGAAAGGGAATCTCTTGGTGTCGTATCACCAGTAGAGATTGTGTGTTTCTTCATAGCTTAGAGTGTAAGAAAAGGAAAGAACGAGAGATTCTTTGGCTGGGGCTACGCCGAAAGAAACGTTTTCTTTATCGGTAGGAAGGGAGTCAAACCATTGGATAGTTTCTTTGATTTCTTGTCATTTGCTAAGTGTTGTAATTGGATAATGTGTTTGTAAATTACATTGATTCGATTATAGTGAAGGAAATCTCCCAAGTCAGCCGGGAGGCCTGGATGTAGTTTGCAGTGGACAGCAAACGAACCAGGATAAAAATTCGAGTTGCAGGATTTGTTTCTCTCTCTCTCTTTACTGTTTTCAATCGATTTAATTTGTATATTTGATTCAACTAATACATTCTGTTCTTTTGTTGTATTGCAAGCTATTCTGATATACAAATTTGTAAGCTCTGTATTCGTTCTGTTATCGGTTATTTGTTTCGCATTTAATCGTTTCTGTAATTGCTTACTGGTTCTGTTTAATCGATTAATATTCCTGTGTTAATCGATTATACTGTTTCTATTAATCGATTAAAATAGTTTCTGTTTAAAACTGTTTTTTGTGTTAATCGATTAAGACTGTGCTTATAATCGATTATCCTTTTCTCCTTAATCGATTAAATAGGGTTGATTCAGCATTAAGTGTTGATTTGCGAAAAGCGGTAATTCTAACCGCGACACCTATTCAACCCCCCCCTTCTAGGTGTATTGTAACCACTGATACCTAACAAGTGGTATCAGAGCTAGTACGAAGTGCTAGCTCAACCGCGTATTCGTGATCCTAAAGGGAAAAGGAATGGGTTCTTCAAATCCATTTGGTGGTGATGGGTCATCCATTAATCGACCACCAATATTCAGTGGTGAAGGGTATGCCTACTGGAAAGTGCGCATGCAAATTTTTATTGAGGCCATAGACTCGGATATTTGGGAATCCGTAGTCAACGGCCCTTACGTTCCACAACATCTTGTGGACGATCAACCTAAAGATAAACCGAAAAGTTTATGGACCGATGATGAGCGCAAAAAGGTCCAGCATAACCTGCGCGCCAAAAACATCATCACATCGGCCCTATCATATGATGAATTCTTTAGGGTCTCGCAGTGCCATAATGCGAAAGAAATGTGGGACACTTTACAAGTGACTCACGAAGGCACTAGCGAAGTCAAGCGCGCAAGACTGAACGCGCTGACCCACGAATATGAGTTGTTTCGCATGTTACCAAGCGAATCAATATGTGATATGCAAAAGCGATTCACTCATATTGTCAACCATTTAGTTGCTCTCGATAAATCATTTGCTAGAGGTGAACTAACTAATAAAGTTTTGCGTTGTCTTGACAGGAGATGGCAACCAAAGGTGACTGCAATTGTTGAGTCTAAAGATTTAGATTCTATGCCTTTAGCTACTTTATTTGGAAAACTTCAAGAGCATGAAATGGAGTTGGGTCGCTTGACCATGAATGAAGAATCAGACCGGAAGAAGAAGAGCATCACTTTGAAGGCCACGACCTCCAAAGACAAAGAAGAGAAAATTGATGATGAATCTGATTCCGATCTAGATGATGAAACTATGGGTCTCCTAGTCCGAAAATTTAGCAAATTCATTAAAAGAAAAGGAGGACTCAAAAAGTTTCAAAAGAAGGAAGCGAAAGAGTCAACCAGTAAAGGCAAGAATAACAAGGATCGCTTCACTTGCCATGAGTGTGGAAAGGTAGGGCACATGAGGTTTCAGTGTCCAACCTACCTAAAGAAGGTTGATTCAGAGAAGAGCACTCCCAGGGACTTCAAATCCAAGAAAGCTTACATCGTTTGGGATGTACCTGAGGAGGAATCGACATCGAGCACCTATAGTGAGGAGGAGTCAGCAAAGCTGTGTCTGATGGCCAGATCTGACATCAATACAAATTCAGACTCATGCAAGGGCAATGATGAGGTATATTCTGACACCTCATCCACTTCGAATGATTCACCTCCTTATGATGTATTGTATGATGCTTATGTCGAGTTGCATGATGAATTAAAGAAATTGGCTAGAATTAACATTGATAGGAAAAGAATAATCCTGATAAACGAACAAAAAATAAGCCAATTACAAAAAGAATTAGATGAATTAAAACTGGAAAATGAAACTTTAGATCTCATCTATTCTTGTAGTTCATGTAACTGCTCTGCTAGTAACTTATGTCAAAAACCTGTCTGTGAGACTTGCGAGACTTTGCAAGAGGACAATTTTAAACTAAATGAAAAACTCACACGTCTCACAAACAGTAAACTGCAATTAGATAACCTGCTTAATCAAACTAGAAATGTTGGTGATCGAACTGGTCTAGGTTATACTCGCACTGCTAAAAAGAAGCGACCATATAGAAAACCGGTAGCTCAAGCTAAAAACAAATATCATAAGCATTCTCCTACTTGTTTTTATTGTAACACATATGGTCATACTTATCATTCATGCTATATCAAAAAGTATGGTATACCTAGCGGAGTTTATGTATGGAAAAAGAAGGGAGATAATTCCCTAATCACTAACAGAAAAGGACCCAACACCAATTGGGTACCTGAGAAAAGTAAGTAATCTATTTTGCAGGTATGTCTCCGAACACATGGACAAAAATGGTACTTAGATAGTGGGTGTTCGAGGCATATGACAGGTGATAGATCAAATTTCCTGGATCTCTCACTTAAAGGAAAAGGATACGTCACTTATGGAGACAACAACAAGGGAAAGATACTCGGCACAGGAACAGTTGGTAACTCATCCCAAACTCTGATTGATAATGTCCTTTATGTTGAAGGACTAGAACATAACTTGTTGAGTATAAGCCAACTCTGCGATAAAGGTAATCGTGTATCCTTCGATTCTGATTGTTGTGTCATTCGTGATATTTTATCTAATAACGTTAAATTTGTTGGTCACCGTATAAATAATATTTACATGGTTAATTTGGACGATGTCACTACATTATTTTCAAAATGCCTTATTTCTAAAGAAGATGACATCTGGCTATGGCATAGACGTGTTGCACATATCCATATAAAGCATCTAGATAAATTATCATCAAACGAACTAGTTGAGGGGCTACCAAAATTGAATTTTAAAACTAAAGAAATTTGTGACACTTGTCAAAAGTGTAAACAAACCAAAAACTCTTTTAAAAATAAAAATGTGATATCCACCTCAAGACCTTTGGAGCTACTCCATATGGACTTGTTTGGACCATCACAAATCATGAGTTTTGGTGGTAGTTACTACGCTCTAGTTATTGTTGATGATTTCTCTAGATTTACATGGACATTGTTTTTATCATCAAAAAGCGACGCGTTCAAAAATTTTAAAAATCTTGCCAAGCAAATCCAAAACCAACTTAACCTAAAAATAATATATATACGAAGTGATCACGGGGGAGAATTTGAGAACTTTCAGTTCGACAAATTCTGTGATAAGCATGGCATTTTGCATCAGTTCTCTGCTCCTCGCACTCCACTCGGACTTTCTCAAAAAAGTCCCCAATAGAGTCGTCAGCTGTCGCGCCCCGATTTTCGTCTACGCGACCTCTCGAGTCGCCACTACATTTTTTACTGTAAAAAATGTAGAAAAATATATTAATTTTTTGTAATATTAGGAACATGTAAAAGATTGTTTAGAGAAAAAGAAAATGAAGAGTTAGAAGAGTTAAACCAAGAGTTCCCAGTAGAAGTAATATGAATACCATGACCATTATCGATGAATATGTGTTCAGGACCAAAGTGTTCTTGAGGTTCATGAATGAGACCAGCATCTGAGGTTAAGTGATTGGTGACACCAGAGTTAGGATACCAGGTGGAAGGCTTCTGCGTTCAAAGAGGAGCATTAGTAGTCATGGCATGAGGTGTGTAAGATGTGTGAGGATGATATTGTTCATGTGAGCTTGGAGGAAACATGTATTGTGAAGAAATTGGGCCAGACCCAAGCAGAGAAGTGGAAGGAGGAGGCCCAAAGGAATAATGAGCATTTGTAGGAGGAAAATAAGAAGAATGAGGATGTATGTGAGGAGGAGAGTAATAGTGATCAACATAAGGTGAGTTGTAATGGGCCAAGTGTTTCATGGGCCCATTGGAAAAATTAAGTGTGTTTTGAGGTCCAGACCCATTTGGACGAGTAGGAGCTCCAGATCCAGGAGGAATGTGGGAGAGGGAGCTGCATCCAAGAGGTCCATAATAGCAGTTGGATACCTCATCTCCATGACGATTATAGAACTCACAATACAATTGTGAATGACGGTAATAACTCCGACCATCTCTGCAATGACCACCACGTCTGCCTCCTCGAAAGCCATGATAACCGCCAGCAGCAAAATTAGGTCGCATTGATGAAAAATGACCCGAACCATGAAATGGAGACGATGATGGAACTGATTTCATCGAGTGTTGACCAGAAGAAGATGAGAGAGATGGAGCAGCAGCAACATTTGTAGATTGAGCATCAACGAGAACTTTGGATTTGTTCTTCTCCATTCTTGCTTCAAAAGTTAGGAGAAATGACTCCAAACTATGTAGTGTTGGTGGATCATCTTTCGTTTCAATTGAAGTTACAACTGGTTGAAATTCCTCATTTTAACCATCAAGAACATAATCGATGTGCTCTGAGGTTGAAATTGGTGCTCCAATGAATACAAGTGCATCCACTAAGTTCTTAATTATGCGAAAATACTCAGAAATTGACAAAGAACCTTGAGTAATAGAGTGTAACTGAGAACGAAGTTGATGACTCCTTGCTTTTGTTTGTGAGCTACAAAAGTTATGTAACTCTTCCCATAACTGCCATGAGTGTTGACACCCAACAACTCTAGGCTGTAAACTCTCTGATAATGAGTTCTGAATCCATGAGAAGATCGTTTGACTTTGCTCCTCCCAGCGTAGATAAGACGAGTTTAGCTTATTGATTAATAGCTCATCATCGTTGATAAATTGAGGAGGTATTTCTGTACCGAGAACGAATTTGTTGGCTCGGTTGGAAGTGAGTGTTGCGAGCATGAAATGACGCCACACTAAGAAGTTTGGTTCCGTAAGTTTCATCATCGGCGTTGGAAGTACCAGCAATGACGCGACGGTTTGCAGCAGAGACGGAGAAGGTGAAGGTGATGAAGACGGTGGAGGAGAAGATTGAGAGGCTCCAGGAACGGTTGAAGTCATGATAGCATGTAAGAAAAGGGAGAAACGAGAGAGAGAGGAAAGTATAGAGAGTTAAACTGAATTTGTTATTGATGATTTGTTAAGTTGTTACAAGAGAAAAGTGAGGTATTTATACTAACGACTTGCCAGCTCAGCACAGTGAGCACAACACAGTATTAACATCTCCTTTAATTAAGAACAACTCAATAATAGCCTAACCAACTAACCATACTCTATAGTTATTACTTTATGCATAAATATGTTAAAATTGTTGTTTTACAGTATCATATAGTTTATGTGTAATTAAAATAATGGTTTGACCTATAGTGAGAAAAATATGAGATTATTTAATGATCATTAAGGAGATGACTCCATAAAATATATTATACTCAAATCTCCAACAAGTAATAATTGAGCTAAAAAGAAAGTGTATATTCCATTCTCACGATTTGTATGAAACTTCTTTTGTTCAAAATTTATTTTAAAAACATTATTTAACTAAATTCTTTTCTTATACAATAGGTACTCATTTTTATTTCACCATGGTAATTTATTTTAAGCTCTCAATTTTGTTCATACTTCGATATACAATTTTCATATAGTTAAATTAGGGCCCAAATATTTTCTCACACTGTGCCTACAAAATGTAAGAGTCGACACTGCTAGGATGGTAACGAAATAATTAAAAAGTTCTATTTTCTTCTATCTCTTTATGAAAAAGAATCATCTCCAATACTGAAGAAACAATTTGCATTTTTTGCTTTTTGTATGTGTAAAAGTGACATTTTGTTGTATCTATAGAGTAAAAATGTCATATTATACCATTTTTTCCTTTTACTTTTTAGGTACTTCCCCGCCGAAAAGGATACACACCCCTTTTCCTCCCTTTACTTTTCAATCTAACTGAATGTAGTATTATATTTTGCTAGTGGAAATTTACACCCTAATTAACTTGTACAGTTTTCCTTTCTCTACAACTATTGTAAAGTGACCACAAGCATCTTAATTTTGAACTTAATTCAAGGTATAATCAATGATTCCTCAACCAAAACCTTCATTAACTATATTTTTTAAGAATTCCACAATTTTAATAAAATTTAGTTGCATATAAAAAATGATACACTCTAAAAAAATAAAGGTTGGTCCACTAATAAAGAATTATCTCATGTCATTGTCAATATGAGAACATTGCTAGTACACAATATATAAGCATCTTTGCAAGCACTATTTGAACAATAATGCCTATCTTAATAGTCCAAATCATTTTCATTTGGTAGGGAAATGTAAAAGTTGTCAACAATTAAATAATTTACTTGCATATTAAAATATTGAATTAAATTTTGTTTATAAAATCAATAACAATTAGATTAATATGAATAGATTAGAAAAGATAGATGAAAATGAAAAAAGATTTCTACACATAATAAATCCTAATTGTATGAAATATCTGTCTGTTCACACTTCTAATTTTTGAGACGTGATATTCATAATTCATACACGTTTAAAACATGAGCCCAGAAAACTACACAATGTTTGACCACTTAGATAGTATTATATTATATTTACGAATTCGTTCGCATTCATATTTGGTCCACGTCGATCACATTGAATTTGCCCACGAGAGGAACAAATACAAATGAATTGAGCTTATTTGAAACATCTTTTTTGAAGTTTACTTGGTTTTTTCATCATAACAAAACCCACTTTTTTTAAATATTTCACAATTATTTAGACGTACATAGGATAGTCCAGATAATTTTGAGTTGACAAATTTGATGATGCACAGCAGCACATGATAAAGCCACATAAGAATGTAGTATGGATTTTTTTCTATATTAGAGAAATGAGTGTTATCAAAATCTAAATTAATATGGGTTTCATCTTGGTTATTCAGGCGTCCTAACTATTCAAAGGTAGTCGCATACCCGACCACGCAAGGTCGAGTACGACTGGTCAAGGAGCTTGTGCAGAAGCCAACCCCTTTCATGATCGGATATCTCAGGTCGGGTCCAGGACCACTCCTCGTCTGAAAGACCGCCAACAACCCACTATCACACCACCTTATAGCCCCACCTACCCTTCTGCCACACGACAAGAATAGAGTATTGTCGCGCCCCGATTTTCGGCTACGCGACCTCTCAAGTCGCCACTACATTTTTAACTGTAAAAAATGTATTAAAATCTTTTTTAGCCCAATTACCTTGGGCCATTTGGATTTTTGATATCCAGGTTCGGAAGTCGGCTACAGGGTAGGGAAGGTATTAGCACCCCACCCGCTCGCCTTAAGCGGTACCCTATACTAAACTACATGGATTACTATATTTTTGATTTGTTGTTATTACTATTAAATAAAGGAACACTTCTTTATTAATTAAATTAATTAGTTAATGATTAATTACTTAAATGAAAAAATTTTATTTTTTTTAGTTCTGCCTGACAAGATTGACTTTGGTCATACGTATCCCTATTAAGGGAATCAAGACTTACGTAGTTCTTTAAGTAGAAAAATGATTGTTGGTTGGATTAATTTAAAAAAAAATATAAGTTAAATCTCGACTAACAATCCTATAATACAAGTGAAGTACAACCCATATGTCCGATACCGCACTTTGTACTAAGGGTTAGTTAAGATCTTAACATGTTTATGAACAAAAGATTTTTGATTCGTTGGTGAATTAGTCATGGTGATCATTAAGTTGATCAAGTGCAACCCATATGTCCGACACTCTTAAAATTGGAGTGATTGTCGTCTTAGAATTTATAATGGCTTTATCATAAAAATGTAGTAGTTATTTTAAGAACATTGATTAAAATTCACAAGGTATAAAACACTAACAAAAATGTGATTTATTCCAAACTTTTAAAGACTTACGCATTGTGTTTTGTGTTTGGCTTCACATACGTGGCATATATTAAAGTTTGAGTACTCATTAACATGAATAGAATTAAGAATAAATATTAAGTGACATGGCATCAAAATAACATGTTCTATTATTAATACTCATACTAGAAATGTCATAATAAAATTAATTAAATGGTACAACCAGGAATACAATGTTTACCATGTGATAGGATTGAGTGACTCTATTATATATTCAATTATTATTCTTAGCGTTTGAATAGCGAAATTAAATGTTCATTGTTAAATGATGAAGGAAAAGAACAACAGTGAAATTTCATCCCATTGATAGGTCCAATCCATTTTTATACTCACACATTATGTTCATAACGTTTTAATTGTCTACAGATAATTAATATTTTTTATTATTATGATAATTACAATTTTTCATAATACAATAATTTATCATATACGATATAATATAATGATATTAATGCAAATAATGAACAGTTAGAGTGCAAACCTGATAAGCCGTGAATATAATACCCAACAAAAGAGAAACACACGTGGCACGAAGAGATTGGAGGGATTTTTTAAAATCCTCAGCGTCTGGACACGTGTCAGCGCCTGGTTGGTGAAAAAAGAGGGTGCACCGGTTGCACCGTGCGCCTACCCGTGCTGGATCTAGACGTCTGGATACGTCCAGACACGTGGCGCTTGGAGGTTGGACGGAAGGATGGGCTCACAGTTTGAGCAGTGAGCACGGGTGCAAGGGAACCCGTGTTCTCCTGGGACAGGGATCTAGTGTGGCAGTGTGCAGTGAAACCTGGACGCATTTCGTCCTACGATTGGCTGCCTTTTGAGGTCAACCTGTGGATGGAGGAAGTACTCAGATCGGATGGCTGTGAATCGCGGATGCATGGGTAAACGATGAGCCCACCCACACTGGATTAATTCTCGCAAATATTTTCTTTTTATTCTCTTTCTCTGTAGTAACGTTGACAGTGGGTTTGGGGAACTTTTTGGGTGTTTTTTTTTGCAGTGTTTCAATAAAACTTCCATGTCCTCTTCTCATCTTCCTAACTCACTATTTATAGAAAAAAATACTACACTAAAATCCTAAAATTTTGCCTACCCTATTTAATTTTTAATAAATCAAATATTCCATTTTTTAAAATCGAATCAAATTGATTTGATTTCCATTAACCAAGAGATTTGAAAAATTGATTTCAAATCTGGAATTTGAATTTCAAATCTGAAATTTGAGTTTCAAATCTGAAATTTGAATTCAAATTTGAAATTAAAATATTTTGAAAATATTTTTTTATTTTTTTATTTTTTTTATTTTTTTATTTTTTTTATTTTTTTGTTTATCCAAAAAAATCAATAAATATTTAAGAGAAAATAATCTTTTTTTTTTAAATTCGAAAATTAAATTTTTTTATTATTATGGCATCCAATTGTGCTTTTAAGCATGATATTTTATTTAAATGTAAAAAATAAATTCCGAAAATTACTTTTTAAAATATCTTTCACCATCTTCTATTTATGGAAATTCTACATGAGAGATGCAATTTGGAATAAAAATTATAGTCATCGTGTACATTTTGTATTCTACAATTTGGAGATGCAATTTGGAATAAAAAAGTTTAATATATATTTTATTATTGGAAATTCTAAAGAAGGTGTGTTTTTTTTGGGAAATCATTATTGTCATGCACAACTTCCATTTTTTTTAATTTATGACCTATAAAATCATCGTTGTTAGCCCATGTTTTTTTAATTAAAATTGTGCCTATTAAATACTTTTTTTAACGAAAAATTAGTTACAAAATCGGACTTCAACCCGTGATTTCCATTTTATATTATTTTTCACAAAAATCGTACACCAGAGGCATAACTTTGTATTTATTTTTTATTATTCTCTATATAGTCACGTAAACAAGGCGCTATTCTTAGTTTTTTAGAAACCGTGGACTTTTGCACGATTTAAATATATATGATTTTTTAATACTAATTACACAATTATTTTAAAAGCAATAAATTTATTCAAATAACAATCACACCATATCTTAATGTATTACAATATTTAATTATTAATTGTTATTGATTTTTATGTAATGAAGTGTTATATGAATGTGATTTTCTCCCAAGTGAGAGTAGATCTCTTAATTAATTCCTCCAACTATGTGATTTATATGGTTCTTCTTCTACAACCTCTTGTAAATTGTGGCTCATATTATCATCATTAGTTTGTATATCATAAATGAGCATTTACAAAATGACGAGATACTTGATCTCTCACAATTGTATCGAATACAAAATGTTGGACAACATTCATCCATCATGGTAATTTATGGTATGATACATCGATCACCATAAATTTGAGTAATGACTATTTGCTTTGCACTTTATGTCTTTCTTTATGTCATTGGATAGCCAAAACGAATAACAAATTTCTTCGGCAATACCTTTATTGGTATACCATAATCTTTGAATAATAAATGAACAATATAATCAGAAAATGAACAATGAATTTCATTTCTCCTGATCTTCAAAAACAATAGTGAATACATATGTATGCATCTATTAATTTTCTTATTCTCCAAAATATCATATTTTATAATAAAAGATGCACAAATATGTTATTCACATTTTGCACTAAAATGTTTGCATAAACCAACATATCTATCTGGCATAGATTCTATAACAACTATGAGTGGCAATACGGGTCAGCCTGGCCCGACCCTACCTAGCCCGCCTTTGACCCACCAAAATATGGACTGACCCAGCCCAACCCTTATTGCTAAAGGGCTCAAAATGTCAGCCCAACTTATATTTGGCAGGGTTGGTAAGTCGGTGGGCTAACCCATTTTGTTTTTCAAAACACACATTTATGGCCAACTCAATCACAATTTCAAAAATAAATAATCATCACACATCATAAATATCTTTTAAAACTAAAAATCACAAACCAAAGTCCACAATAACATATCGTCTTAGTTTAAAACTTGTAAGATATAAACAACAAGTCATATGATAGTCTTCAACTTTTAGACTCCTTGTTCATAATAAAGCTTCTAACTCTTACGTTCACAATAATACGGGCCATCCTGGCCCACCTTTGGCCCGCCAAAATATGGGCTAGCCCAATCCTATCCTTATTGCTAAATAGGCTCAAATCCCTAGCCCGACATGCTAAAAATATCAATCCAAACGGGTTGACACGTGAGGCCAAGTCCATATTGTCATCCCTAACAACAACATATTTAAATGAATTATTAATGTGATATATTTTAATTGCATTTAATGATGCTTGTTTAGATTCAAATTGCATCCTAACAAATAAATAATTATCAATATTATTAATTAAACCCATTGTTCCTTGTCCAAAATCATGACCAACCTCTAAATTAGTGCAACACAAAAAGGATGATGTATTAGCATATCTTATACTACTGGGTTCAATAATGACAAAATCGACCCATCATCACCACAGAGCATAATATCATTCCCACCATTAAAATCACTAATTATCTACCGTATGTGAAGAAGATATTTGCTCCTGATCTTGGCATGGTTCTGATGAAGACACCAACATCACCCACAAAAAGAAAAGGAAGAATACTTAAGAAGACAAAGAAGATAAAGCTTCAAGACAAATTAGTCTAAATCTAAATAGGTACTTCTATCCTATACTCTCGAATATACAATAGTAGTAATGCTCAAACTACTTTTTAAGAAAATTGAAACACTTGAAGTATAAACAAAACAATTTTCAAAAATAGTGTGTAAAAGGTTAATGTATCTGAGTAACAGGTTACATAAGTGAGAAAACCAGTTACCCAAAAAAAACTATACAGGGTAATCTATTATCCAAATATTGTAATCGATTACTCTAATTAAAATTTAAATGCCCAGTTGGACAACGTGTTTGAGTAATGATTACTTAAGGCTGTAATCGATTACTAAGAGTTGTTGCATCAGTTTTCAGATTTCAAAATGAATGGTTTTCATCCCAAATGAAATGGTTTCATTCCAATCAATTCCTACCCCTTCAAAGAGGTGTTATTGTTGGTTGGAAAGCCTATTTAAAGGCATTGAAACTCAGAATCAAACATATAACTCTTACACAAACTTTCAAACATAATTCTGAAAATTCTTTGAAATATTTTCTACACTTTTTGCAACTTGTTCTTAAACTTTCAAAGTGAATTTTCTGAGTTGCTTGAAGTACAGTATTTCAAAATTTTACAAACATATAAGAGCATTATTACTTAGTATACAAAGAGTTATCAGATTGCAAGTGATATTATATTTCAATCTTGTAAAGGCAATCTTCCTATTGTTGTAAATTCTTAATTGACATTTCAGAAATCTTTCTTTCACAAGGGTGTGATAAGAAAAGGGATAGAGTCACTTGAAAAGGTGTTTCTCAAGAGTGACATAAGTATTAGTCAGTGTGTAAGGTACATAGAGGTCTCGGGGTGAGATATTGTAATTACAACTCATAATATTTAGTGGAGAAATCTCTTGTGCTGCAAGAGTATTGGACGTAGCCTTTGATGGACAAGATGGTGAGCTAGTATAAAATCTCGATGTACTATCTTCTCCTATATCTCTTAATTTTTTACTTGTTAATTTTCTGCATAATTTCTCCGCTGCACTTAACTCTTGATTTTGTAGAAAAAGTGGCCATAATTTTAAGTCAACTACCCCCCCCCCCTCTTAGTTGCAATCTTAGTCTTACAATTGGCACCAAAGCTATTTTTGAGTAAGTTATTCTCAAATTTGATCTTATATCGAAGATGGCCTCAAGATCATTCCTAGGAGAAGGTTCCAACATCAACCGCCCTCCATGCTTTGTTGGAGAGTGCTATTACTTTTAGAAAATCAAAATGAGAATCTTATTAGAATCTCAAGACTTGGACATATGGAATGCAATTGAAGAATGACCCTATGAACCCTTCATCGTAGTCAACAGTGTAAGGGAAGTAAAGCCCAAATCTTCATGGATTGATGAAGATAAAAAGAAAGTGCAATATGATCTCAAAGCAAAGAATATCCTCACTTTAGCACTTGGCGTTGACGAGTTCTTTAGAGTATTTAACTGTAAATATTCCAAAGAAATGTGGGATACTCTAGAGACAACACATGAAGGAAATGAGGAGGTAAAGAGGTCGAGACTCAACACTCTTTCCCAAGAATATGAAATTTTTCGTATGAAACCTGGAGAGAAAACTTTGGATCTACAAAAGAGATTTACTCACCTCAGAAATCACCTTATTACACTTGGTAAAGAAATATCAAATAGTGACTTAAACTTGAAGGTTCTAAGATCACTCACCAGAACGTGGCAACCAAAGGTAACAATCATTTCTGAAAAGAAAAGTTTATGAAAAATGTCATTGGCTGCTTTGTTTGGTAAATTGCAGAAACATGAATTAGAACTCACCTAACTTGACCAACATGAAGAGCAAGAGAAGAAAAAGAAGAATATCTCTTTCAAGGCGAAAGTAGACAAATACGAATAATCATAAAATGAATATGAGAATAAAGAGATGGAAGATATGAGTCTTCTTATAAAGAAGTTCAGGAAGTTCCTTAAAAGGAACAAGAGTTTAAAACTGGAAAAATGAGGAAATTCACCAAGAATAATGACACCTCCACTTCAAACTAAAACTTCACATGCTTTGAATGTGGCAAGCTTGGTCATATGAAGATGGACTATCCAAACCTGAAAAAGAGTTCTTTCAAAGTGAAGAACAAAATGAGGACTGGACGGAGAGCCTATATCGCTTGGGAAGACAATGACAACATTTCCGTCTCTGAACAAGAAAATGAAGAACAAACACATCTCTCTTTAATGGCATCTCATCATTCTGAAGATTAAGAGGTAAATGACACTAAACTATATTCTTCTAAATTACAAACTATATTTAATGACTTGCATGATGAATATGTCAAACTAACAAAAAAAATTCTAAACCAAAAAACTCAGTTAGATGCATTTAGAACAACCCCTCATCATCTTCATGTCAAAATTGCATTGCTCTTGAAAATAAAGTTTCAACATTAAGTCTTGAACTTAATAAGTTGAACAAGAGTAGTAAAAGTCTGGAAAAGATTATTAATGATCAAAGACACTAAACAGACTGAAGAGGTCTTGGTTATTCAAAAAGCCATGTTTCTAAGAAACAAAGTGTCTCAACAAAGATAAACTTTCATAAACAACGTATCCATGCATTTGACCATAGTAATGATAAATCTAGGATACATAACCATCAACTAGAGGTGTCAAAATGGGCTACCTGGACGGGTTTGGGCTAGCCCATATCGGATTCGGGCTAAGCCAGGTCGGGCTAAAAATCCTGGATACAATTTTTGCACATCAAATTGTAGCCTAAACCCGCCTTAAGCGGGTTGCGGGATGTGGTGGGCCGACCCCATAACAACAAAGGAAAAATACTTGGAGTTGGTAGAATTGGAAAGCCACCCTCAACAACTATAGAAGGTGTATTGTATGTTGAAGGACTCAAGTGAAACCTACTAAGCATAAGTCATATATGTGACAAAGGCTTTCATGTGTCATTCTACACGGATAAGTGCATCATCGAAAGTACGAATTCTCAAAACTCTAAACTCATTGGTAAAAGGATAAATAATATATATATGATTGACATAGAATCCTCTTTACCAATAACATGTTTAGTTGCTCATTATAATCATGATGCATGACTTTGGCATAGGAGAATTACTCATATTCATATGGACCATTTGAATAAATTCATAAAGAAAGATTTAGTTGTTGGTTTACCCAAAATGAAGTTTGTTAAAGACAAACTATATAGTGCTTGTCAAATGAGTAAACAAACAAGGACTTCTTTTAAACCTAAGCACATGGGTTCTTTCGATAGCCCATTGCAGTTACTACACTTGGACTTATTTGGCCCCTCAAGAACAAAAAGTTATAGTGGTAACTACTATGCTCTTGTTATAGTAGATAATTTTTCGAGATATATTTGGACTCTATTCTTAGTTCATAAGAATGAGACATTCAAAGCCTTTAGCATTTATCCTAAAAGAGCTCAAAATGAAAAATCACTAAAAATCGTTGTTATAAGAAGTGATCATGGGGAAGAATTTCAAACATCTTCGTTTGAAGAATTCTGTGATGATCTTGGCATCAATCATAATTTTTCTGCGCCTAGAACACCACAACAAAATGGTGTTGTAGAGAGAAAGAATCGGTCTGAAAGTGCGCATGTCAAGAGGAACACTTTGGAAAGCTCTCTCATTATATGTCATGATTTTGATGAGGACAACTTGTGCTAATAAGAGCTTTAAGATCATCAACAAATCAACATGCTTAAGTCTTTTGATTAGTACTAGACCTAGACTAGAGACTAGTTTAGGTTGAGTCTAAGGCTTAGGTAACCTTAACACATGTCTCATATGCATAAAACTTTAAATCATTTCATCTTTGAGATATGTCATTCATAATATGTTCATGCATCACATAAATACATGTATATGTGCATCCTAGGCATAAACTTAGTGTTAAACATGTATGAATCAAGTGCATAACATATTTGAGTTTTTATAATTGAAAATACATATGAAAATATGTTGTTAATCGATTAAGGCATAAGTTAATCGATTAACCTAACTTTTTGAAATGCTGTTGAAACTGAAAAACTTAGAAAACAGAACCAGTTACGTTTTTAAACAACGTTAATCAATTAACCAAGGTCTTAATCGATTAACTGGGCTGCAGAACTGATTCTTTATAAACTGCATTTTCAGAACTGATGTCATAACTTGCA
>NC_032025.1:12275906-12276339 GCF_001865875.1 Lupinus angustifolius | reverse complement strand
AAATTAGAAAATGAAACATTAGACCTCATCTATTCTTGTAGCACATGTAACTGCTCTGAAAATAATTTATGTCAAAAACCTGTCTTTGAGACTTTCGAGACTTTGCAAGAAGACAATTTTAAACTTAAAGAAAAACTCACACATCTCACAAACAGACACACCTACATGTTTTTACTGCAATACATATGGTCATACTCATTATTCATGTTACATCAGAAAGTATGGTATACCTAGCGGCGTTTATGTATGGATAAAGAAGGGAGATGACTCCCTGATTACTAACAGAAAAGGACCCAACATAAATTGGGTACCTGAGAAAAGCAAGTGATCTTTTTTTGCTGGTATGTCTTCGAACACAAGGACAGAAATGGTACTTAGACAGTGGGTGTTCGAGACATATGACAGGTGACAGATCAAACTTCCTGGATCTCTC
>NC_032025.1:12275043-12275806 GCF_001865875.1 Lupinus angustifolius | reverse complement strand
GCTAGCTTAAAATCACTTTTTACCGTGTTTAATCGATTAAACACTTAGTGTTAATCGATTACCTGGGCATCAGTTTTTGAAAAATCAAATTTTACATGATTTTAATCGATTAAACCTGCCCGTTAATCGATTAAAACCAGCATTTTAAAGATAGACAGCATCTCGGTTTTACACTTTTTTCGGCATTTTCTCCACCTCTTTTACGCTTTGAGTCTCTGAATCTGTAACTCAACTGATCCAAGTGCACTAAGGTAGTAAAAACCTCATCCTAACCCCCTCAAACCATCAAGAAATCTCACTTTATCATCCTCATTCCACTACATTCCAAATTTTCCACCAAATTAAACCGTAGGTTAGGTTTCCCTAATCTTTCTCTGCTCAATTCAACATCAATTCAGATTCTACAAATACAATGGAGCAAGGTCGCAAGGTCGCACAAAAAGGGTCAAAACTACAGCCAACCGTGTACGAAGAACGGAAGCCAGCTCATCATCCACTCGGGACCGCGGTGACCCATATTACTCATTTATCTTGCAAGAAACCCGTTTGGCAAAATTCCAAGGACGCAAACCCACTTACGTAAGGTATGTCGATTTAACCTGGTTGGCGGAACAGAACTTTAGTTTTCCGCATGATATGGAGGCTCAAGGAGCCGTTCAATTTCTGGAATTAAATGGACAAGTTTACCCTGCTCTGGTTAGGGAATTTTATGCGAACTTTAGATATAAGGATGGAAAATACTGGTCTATGATTTCTGGTAAAT
>NC_032025.1:12272964-12274943 GCF_001865875.1 Lupinus angustifolius | reverse complement strand
GGGTCAACTGACCAAAGCTAGGTCATTATCTGTTGAGAACAGGTTGTTGCATTATGTCATTGCTTACATTCTGGTACAGAGGATCACAAATCACGTGCAGCCTACTGCGAATGATTTGCGTTTCATGTATGCTGTGAAGAATAATGTAATGATTAACTGGCCTGAGGAAATATTGAAAATTATGAACAGTGTGTCTCTGTCTCAGTCGAAGCTGCTTCCCTACAGTATTTTCATTTCACGCATTGTGGATTATTTGCATATTGATGTTTCTGACACCATCATTGTTGAGTATACTGATAAGGATCATCTGGTTGGTGAAAGTCTAATTCATAAAATGGGTATATATAAGTATGGTACTACTTGGCAATATCAGGAGGACTACACCACTATCGATCTGGAACTATCCAGCGATGATCATGGGTAATCAGAATGCTACAAATCAGGGGGAGCCTTCTAGGACAGCATCACAGGACTCTGCTTTCGGTGTGGCTCAGATGGAAGCTATGGAGAAACGGCTCAACAACCGCATGGATCTTCACTTTCAAGGGTTGAAAGACTCATACTTTGCAGGCATGGAACAGTATGAAGAGCGTCAAACTGCCTATTCAGACAACCAATTTCAGGCGATGAGGAATATGATTCAATCTACTGCTGAAGCTCAGAATGCCTTGTTTTGTTCAGAATTTCAGAAGTTATCTATGCTGATCAGATTGACCATCCTCCTCCTCAACCATAGTTTAGCAGACTCTAGATCTAGGACATCTTACCCTTAGGTTTATTTCTTCTTTATGGCACTTTATGGATTCAGTTATTGTTTCTGTTATCAAGACTTATTCGTGCCTCTTTATCTGTCTCTGCTTGACATATTATGGTTTGTAATAGTTGCTGACTACTTTAAACTCTTTATGCTATGCCATTACTTTTGTGTTTAATTATGTCGAATAGCTTATTTGGTTATGTGAATGGTTCTTGATCATATGAGATTTTATGGTGCATGTATCAAACTTGTTATTGCACTACATTGCTTTGTATGCTAATTGATTTGATTAAATCTGGTATGCCGTTCTCTTTACCTATTGGCTACTTCATTGTCTAAACAAGCGCATTTGTTCAAGACACCCAAAAATAAAACAGGTTAATAGTTAAATCCCAAATTAATTCATTAACTTCGTTTTATGCTTAACTCATATCTCTGCCTCATTTTTGACCTGGGTTATCTTTTTGATAATGTCAAAAGGGGGAGAAAGGTTGTTTTGTTGTTTTTTTTATTGTGCAGGTTGATCGTAATAACAGCTTCCGAAATATTTGCGCATCATATCAATCATGCCAACACAATCTTCAAGCTAATTCATCAAACAATTGTTATTACAATTGGTGTAGTGTTTGTCATCATCAAAAAAAGGGAGATTGAAAGTGTGCATGTCAAGAGGAGCACTTTGGAAAGCTCTCTCATTATATGTCATGGTTTTGATGAGGACAACTTGTGCTAATAAGAGCTTGAAGATCATCAACAAATCAACATGCTTAAGTCTTTTGATTGGTACTAGACTTAGACTAGAGACTAGTTTAGGTTGAGTCTAAGGCTTAGGTAACCTTAACACATGTCTCATATGCATAAAACTTTAAATCATTTCATCTTTGAGATATGTCATTCATAATATGTTCATGCATCACATAAATACATGTATCTGTGCATCCTAGGCATAAACTTAGTGTTAAACATGTATGAATCAAGTGCATAACATATTTGAGTTTTTGTAATTGAAAATACATATGAAATTATGCTGTTAATCGATTAAGGCATAAGTTAATCGATTAACCTAACTTTTTGAAAAGCTGTTGAAACTGAAAAACTTGGAAAACAGAATCAGTTACGTTTTTAAACAACATTAATCGATTAACCAAGGTCTTAATCGATTAACTGGGCTGCAGAACTGATTCTATATAAACTGCGTTTTCAGAACTGATCTCATAAGTTG
>NC_032025.1:12254961-12272864 GCF_001865875.1 Lupinus angustifolius | reverse complement strand
TCTCTCTTTCTTTCTTTATTGCATTTAATCGGTTAACTTGTATAGTAGATTTAATTGCTATATTATGTCTGTGTGCTATAATGTTAATACTCTGATAAAATTGTAAGCTCTGTGTATTCATTTCAATATCGGTTAATTGTCGTGCAAGAAACCGAATCTGTTTGAGCTTGCTTTTTGTTTTAATCGATTAAGTCAATTGCGTTAATCGATTATCTCTATTCTTTTAATCAATTAATCTGGGGTAATTCAGCATTAAGTGTTTTTTTCGAAAAGCGGATATTCTAACCGCTACACCTATTCAACCCCCCTTCTAGGTGTATTTTAACCACTAATACCTAACACGGTCTTTAGAAGAACTGACTCATATAATGTTAAATGAAACTAACCTCCCAAAATATTTTTGGGCTGATGCAGTAAGTACTGCATGTTATGTTCGAACCGAGCTCTTATAAGACCAATTCTTAAGAAAACCCCCTATGAACTCTTTAAAGGTAAATAACCAAACATTTCTCATTTGCATGTATTTGGTTGTAAATGCTTTGTTTTAAATAATGGTAAAGATAACTTAGACAAGTTTGATGCAAAAGTTGATGAAGGTATCTTCCTAGGCTACTCTCTTACGAGTAAAGCTTATAGAATTTTTAATAAAAGAACTCTAGCCATAGAAGAATCTGTTCATGTATCTTTTGATGAAACCAATCATGTAATAAAGGATGAGTTAACTCTTGATAAAGAGGACTTGACAAGTTCCCCTTCTAATGAAAAGTCTATTATTGATTCTACAACTAAATCTGAGCATTTGAAAATGGATGATAATTTATCCTTTCAAGAAGAGCATATTCATTCTGATTTACCAAAAGAATGGAGAACTCATCGAGATCATCCTATTGACAACATCATTTGTGATATAAGTAAGGGTGTCACTACCCATTTAATGCTAGAAAATACTTATCTAAATATGGCATTCGTTTCTCAAATAGAACCCTCCAAGATTGATGATGCAACTGAGGATGAACACTGGATTCTTGCGATGCAAGAAGAATTAAACCGGTTTGAGAGAAATGAAGTTTGGGAACTTGTTCCTAGACCTAAAAATAGGCATGTTATAGGAACTTGTTGGGTATTTCGAAAGAAGTATGATGAAAATGGTATTATCGTTAAAAATAAAGATAGACTAGTAGCTCAATGATACAATCAGGAAGAAGGTATAGACTTTGATGAAACCTTTGCTCCATTTGCTAGACGTGAAGCTATTAGGCTATTTACTTGCATATGTCCATTCTTTAAATTTTCAGCAACACCAAATGGACGTAAAGAGTTCTTTTCTAAATGGATATATTCAAGAAGAAGTGTTTGTAGAAGAACCTCCTGGTTTGGAAGATTACAAAGATCCTTCTCATGTTTACAAAATTCTTAACATGGCATTCGTCTCTCATATAAAACCCTCCACGATTGATGATGCAATCAAGGATGAACACTGGATTCTTGCAATGCAAGAAGAATTAAACTAGTTTAAGAGAAATGAAATTTGGGAACTTGTTCCTAGACCTAAAAATATGCATGTCATAGGAACTCATTGGGTATTTCGAAAAATCTGATAAAAATGGTATTATATTAGAAATAAAGCTAGACTGGTAGCCTAAGGATACAATCAGAAAGAAGGTATAGAGTATGATGAAACATTCGCTCTGGTTGCTAGACTTGAAGCTATTAGGCTATTACTTGCATATGCATGTTCTTTAAACTTTCAGCTATATCAAATGGACGTAAAGAGTGTTTTCCTCAACGGATATATTCAAGAAGAAGTATTTGTAGAACAACTTCCTGGTTTTGAAGATTACAAACATCCTTATCATGTGTACAAATTAAAGAAAGCTCAATATGGCTTGAAGCAAGCTCCATGTGCATGGTATGATCGTCTAACAAATTTTCTACTTGAAAAAGGATTTACCAAAGGAAAGGTCGACACTACACTCTTTATAAAGAAAATAAATCTTCATACTCTTCTTGTTCAAATTTATGTAGATGATATTATTTTCGTTTCTACTAATAAGGTTTGTTTTGTGATTTTGGAAAAATGATGCAAGGAGAGTTTGAAATATCCATGATGGGAAGTTGAATTACTTCCTTCGAGTACAAATCAAACAACTTGATAATGGAATTTTTGTAAGTCAATCCAAGTATTGTAGAGATTTGCTGAAAAGATTTGACATGGATGACTGCAAGCCAATAGCTACTCTTATGGGATCTGGTACTTACATTGGTACAGATGAAGCTGGAAAATGCATTGAAATATCAAAGTATCAAGGTATGATTGGATCTCTTTTATATTTCACTGCTAGTAGACCTGATATCATGTTTAGTGTATGGTTGTGTGCATGCTATCAATCTAAACTAAAAGAATCACACTTAGTTGATGTTAAGAGAATCATGAAATATCTTAAAGGCACAATTGATGTTGGATTGTTGTATCCAAAAGAAAGTATATGTAATTTGGTTGGTTATTCAGATTCAGATTTTTCTGGATGCAAAACTGAGAGGCAAAGTACAAGTGGTACTTGTTATATTTTAGGAAATGTTTTAGTCTCTTGGTCTTGCAAGAAATAAGCCTATGTTGAACTAAGCACTGCTAAAGATGAATATATAGCAGCAGGTAGTTGTTGTGCCTAAGTGTTGTGGCTTAAACAAAAATTACAAGATTATGGCTTAGACTTAGGCTACACTTCTCTAAAATCTGACAATACTAGTGTTATAAACCTCACAAAGAATCTAGTTATGCATTCTAGAACCAAACACATAGATATAACGCATCACTTCCTTGGGGACCATTTCCAAAAGAAAGATGTGATTGTAGATTTCATTGATACTCATAACCAACTAGCAGATATTTTTACTAAACCCATGGCTAAAGAATCTTTTTATAAAATTAGACGTGAATTAGACATTCTTGATGAAGCTTGCCTATCTTAACATGATTATATGATTATATTATTATATGTATGCTTCATTATGTTTATCTCATGCCTACTTGTACTTAAATATGTTGACTTCTGTTTAAAACTTTCAAATTTTGTGTCAAAAATCATTTTCATAGCATTTGTATGCCTAAAATTAACTTTTTATAGGGTTAGTAATTGATTAGTCTGGAGAGTAACCGATTATAGGGTTAAATAGGGAGGTTCAGTAATCGATTACTCAAGTGAGTAATCGATTAGGCAAAGCTACTGTTTGAAATTTTTAAATTTTTAAAACTGAGTAACTAAATAATCTATGCAGGTATATATATATATATATATATATATATATGATTTTCTACATTTTTTCAAACTCATATTCTTCCTCTTTCTCTAACACTCGTGTAAACACTCCCAAATCTCTAAAAACTTCATTTTTCATTCGTTTTGAGTGATTTTTGTATCCATTCATATCACATTTTCAATTCTAAACTCTTCTATACAATCATTTTCGTGATTAGTGGACCAAATCAAAAAATCCAAATCTCCCAAATTCAAAAACCTAAAACCTTCAAAAACCCAATCCATGCCATCTTCTTCCAGAACAAAGAAGCAACGCACTAACGTGACTCAAAATAAGCAAGGGACTTCGTCCTTGGAGTCTAACCCTCTGCATTTAGCAAGACTTCTCACAAAAGATGAACAACGCAAAGTCTTCGAAGAGCACTTCCATGGACGAACCATATTTACTCCAAAATACGGTAATGTCGGGAACTTTGAGTTTGAAGATTTTCATTTCCCTTATCTTTTACAACAACAAAACATTTTTGATTTTTGCTATGAATGAAATGATATTGATCTTGAACTTGTTAGAGTATTTTACTGCAACTTCAACTTCCGGAAAAACTAATTTACTTCCTATGTGAAAGGAAAAGACATTGTTTTTTATTTGAAAACTTTTAGTTCATTGTGCTATAACATATCCACTCAAGGTAGCACAACGGGTTTCGGTCTTGTTTGTGAATGGGATAACTAGGATCGAACGAATTTTTACTACTCTTTGTGTAGAATTCCTAAAGAGGAAATAGAAATACGTAAGCAACAGGGCTTTGGTGAGATTGTTAAACTTAAGGACTGATTGCTTCATTACTTTCTGAGCTATGTCATTTTACCTAAATTTTCAAACCATTCTTAAACCAGTGACATAGACCTTCAATTGATGTATGCTATGAACTATAACATCAAAATCAATTGGGCTCAGATGATAATGAGACAAATGTTGACTATTCGAGGAACTCAAAGCCCCATGTCCTATGCAATATTCATAACCAAAAATTTTGAACATTTTGGTGTTTCAACTATTGGTGAAACCAAGGTCTCTCTCAATCTTCGTGAAAGCCATATTGATGTGGACGTGATCCACAAAATGGGCTTCTCTTTCAATCTTAATGACCGCACCTATAAGCATAGAACTGATAGACCGACTACTCTTGTTGACCAATCAAAACATGCCCCTCCTAACCCTCATGAACCTCAACCTTCTGAGTTTCATGCTCAATTTTCCTCATTTGTTGCCATGCCTTCAAATCAAATGATTATGGATGAGTTGTTTTCACTTCGAGGCTACATCACTAACCATATGGATGCTCTTGATGCTCAGAATCAACAAATCCAGTTTGAACTTCATCGCCTTTCTTCTAAGATGAGTAGCATGGGCATTGATGAAGACAGCTCTGAGCCTGAGTCTTAGATTATCTTTGTTCTTAGGATTTTTCTGGTTGTAATGTTTTTAAGGCTTTGGATAATTTGATGTTATTTTGTTGTTTTTTTTGTTATGGTTTGAACACTGTTTTAACATCTTTTAACTTTCTCCTATGCGATATCACTTTTATGATTACTTTTATGCTTGTCATATACATATCATATGTTGTATATATATATTATGCGGGAAACTCTTGGCTTTTTTACTTTTTGATGAAGTCAAAAGGGGGAGAAAAGTTGGGAGAAGTGTATTTTCTGTCAAATTGCTTTCAAGCACATAACTCCAAATCAAAGAGGGAGCATACTCACGTCATCTCAACATATCTCAAAGTATGTTGCTCTCAGAAAACTACACTGTTAAAGAATATATTGGTTTGTCATCATCAAAAAGGGGAGATTGTGAAGAAGATCTTTGCTCCTAACATTGGCACAGTTTTGATGAAGACACCAACATCACCAAAAAGAATAAAAGGAAGAATACTTATGAAGACAAAGAAGACAAAGCTTTAAGAGAAATTAGTCTAAATCTAAATAGGTACTTCTATCCTATACTCTCGAATATACAATAGTAGTAATGCTCAAACTATTTTTTAAGAAAATTGAAACACTTCAAGTATAACCAAAAAAAATTCAAAAATTGTGTGTAACAGGTTACTGTATCTAAGTAACGGGTTACATAAGTGAGAAAACCAGTTACCCAACAAAAACTATGTAAGGTAATCGATTACTCAAATGTTGTAATCGAGTACTCTAATTAAAATTTAAATGCCCAGTTGGACAGCGTGTTTGAGTAATCGATTCCTCAAGGTTGTAATCGATTACTGAGAGTTGTTGCATCAGTTTTCAGATTTCAAAATGAATGCTTTTTATCCCAAACGAAATGGTTTCATTCCAATCAATTTCTACCCCTTCAAAGAGGTGTTATGGTTGGTTGGAAAGCCTATTTAAAGGTATTGAAACTCATAATAAAACATATAACTCTTACACAAACTTTCAAACATAATTCTGAAAATTCTTTGAAATATTTTCTGCACTTTTTGTAACTTGTTCTTAAACTTTCAAAGTGAATTTTCTGAGTTGCATGAAGTAAAGTGTTCAAAGTTTTACAAACATATAAGAGCATTATTACTTAGTATACAAAGAGTTATCAGATTGCAAGTGATATTAAATTTCAAACTTGTAAAGGTAATCCTGCCATTGTTGTAAACTCTTCATTAACATTTCAGAAATCTTTCTTTCACAAAGGTGTGATAAGAAAAGGGATAGAGTCACTTGAAAAAGTTTTTTTCAAGAGTGACTTAAGTATTAGTGACTGTGTAAGGTACATAGAGGTCTCGGGGTGAGATATTGTAATTACAACTCATAATATTTAGTAAAGAACTCTCTTGTGTTGCAAGAGTCCTAGACGTAACCTTCGGTGGACAAGAAGGTGAACCAGTATAAAATCTCAGTGTACTCTATTCCCCTTTATCTCTTGATTTTTTACTTGTTAATTTTCTGCATAATTTCTCCGCTGCACTTAACTCTTGATTTTGCAGAAAAAATGGCCATAATTTTAAGTCAACAAATTCACCCCCCTATATACCTCAATTGAACTAATATTAATAAGTAACATAATGACAATAAAAATTTACAAGCTAATAATAGAGTTACCTTATGTATTAGAAGTTTAAGTCTAGATGATAAAGTAAGAGAGAGTAAATTAGTTTTCTGCAACTTATATGCATATTTTTGCAACTTGTAAAAAATAAATCTCAGATATGCTAGAGAAAAGAAATGTCACTAGTTCTCTTGCAAAGCACAAGAAATGTCACTATGTAATAAGGGTTAATCTTACAAATCTTACACCAAGACTTTGTCAAAAATTATCACTCACCAATCTTATTACAGAAAGCACACCGCTTCTTGTTTTCACATTTTTTCTTCACCAAGTCCTATGATGAATTTACAACAGATGAAAAGATGTAGAATTTTTTATCTAGATTGTTATGAAATGTAACTCTTACACTTTCAATCATTATAAGTCAATCACAATAAGTAACACATAAATTCTCTAGTGTTTTCCATATGAAAATCAAGTGCATAAACTTGTTATGAAAACACTTTGTGACAACTTTTGAAGAAATCGGAAATTTTGCTTAAGATATTGCAAAATGTGTGTATGTGAATGTTATGTAAAATATTGATTTCGAATCTGAATGCCCAAGTGTTTAAATAGGTTTCCAACCAGCTAACATACTCATTCCAAGAGGTAGAAGCCAATTTGAGAGACATTGATTCGTTTTGGAAGAAGTTGTTTACGTTTGAATCTGAAAATTGCTATAACACCTATGAGTAATCGATTACTTACATGGTGTAATTGGTTACTCTAAGCTTTTGTCCAATGAGTAATCGGTTACTTACCCTTATTTTTTCCTGATAACTTGTTACTCAGTTTTGGGTAACCAATTACTCTGTCCTAGTAACTTGTTACTCAGTTTTGACTAACATGTTACTCATCTTTTTGAAAATTTGTTTTCATCCTTTTGAATTTATTTTCAAACCAAGTTAACTTTTTCAAAAACATTGAAAAAGCTTCCTAAGAGCATTCAGGTATTACTTAAATAAATGAATTAGGATTAAGAAATACTTAATTTTTAAAGCTATATATATAGTCTTATTCACTTGATGAGCATTGCTTCTAAGTCTTTAATCATTTTTCTTATTTTTGTTGATGTTGGTGTCTTTATAAAAATCTTGTCAAGGTGAGGAGCAATATCTTGTTCATTGTATCTTGATATAAATACTCTTAAGTTTCTATATGTTCTCCCTATCTTTTATTCTCCACCTTTGTGTTTAGAATTAATTTCACTGAAAATGTTAATCAAGAAAGCAACTCCAACTTTTCTCCACCTTTTGACTTAATAAATGAGAAGGAAAAGCCATATTTTCATAGGCAATAGACATAAAAATATATACACGAATACAAGATTTATTTTTGTATGCCAAGGTTAGAGGATATTTAAACAATATGTATATGTGCTAAACAATTTGATATAAACCATTAAACCATATAGCATTGACATTAAGCATCAAACATAACCCAAATATTTGTCATTTTAAAGTACAACCAAAGTAAGTCAAATATAAAAACATCATCATATGAAATCAACAACATTACAATCACAACATGCACAACCATAAGAGTAAAAATTCTCCTACTCATTGTCATTGATATCCAAGCAGTGCAACCAATTAGATAACCCCATGAGTTCAGTCCAAACTTATTGGTTTTAGCATCAAGAGCACCCATCTTTATGATGATGTAGCCTCAAAGATTTATCAATTTGTCCATGATCATTCGTTTGGTTAGCTCGCTAGAAGGTATGGAATGTTTAAATTGAGAAGGTCGAGGTTCAAGATGTGGAGTGGAGTTTGCAGAAGATTCAGCAATGCGAAAATTTTGTTGCTTGAATTTCATATCGATTAGGTCTTGAAAAAATGGAATAAATTAAATGTGATTATTTTAATCAAATTGTACCAATTTTATATCACTTAGTAATTTATTAAACTATATGCATAACCTTAAACATCAAAAGATATGGAATAGATAAAAATTACAATTAATCTCTCCACTTATCAACAAAATGCCAAAAATCAAACAATGAGTGTATCTCATTCAGACCACGACACATCATCAAAAAATAATTTATTTCTTTATCTCGCAACAAAAAAACTTTTCTTCCTGATGTGAACATCTTGGGTAAAAGGCTCTTGAAACGATCTATCTTGGTTGGTGTATGACCTAGGCTCATGGTTGAGTAAAGCCTTTAAGATTAAGCAGCGGAAATAACTTGTGTTTGGATAAAAGAAGATGGAAAAGATTTAAGGTGAAGGCGCCACAAACAATTCAGTTGTTTGATAAGCCAAAGTGATGCTCGCCACAAGAACTTGGTTCTTGATAATAACTTCTAATCTTGGTTCAGCCAAGAAGGTTTGGAGAATACTCTCACAAGGATATAATCCTTTTTTATTCACAAAGGAATTCAATTTACTTTCAACTCAATGTGTTTATTTCATAGCAAGAAGCATTAGCTTTATAGGCAAGCTTTTAAGGCTCCCACGGTTTGTAGCTAAGGTGCATACTTAGCACGCTTACATTGGATACTCTAAAAGCAAATGAATCTACTCCTAAATTAGACTATATTCGAGTAGTAAAGGAAATAGCACATGTGTTTTGTGTGCTTTATTGCAATTGAAAACAAACTTAATGACTTGGCCTAGGGTGCTTGATTGCCACGGTTGGATAGTGATAAACATAAGATTCTTTTTCTCCTTAAGTGCTTGGCTCAACCATTAAGTGAAATGATCAAGAGAGTTGAAGACTCCTTAATGCTCACGGCTAAGCTTTGATGAGCTTCATTGGATTCTTCTAATTTGGCACATGGGAATTGTTGGAATTAAGCCTCCTTAATGCTCCTCGGGCACTTGGACTTGGCATAGGATTCTCACGTTTAAGTGTAGATTAAGGATGCACTAAATAGCATAGGATGCCGTTGGTGCAAAATGGTAGGCTGCCAACGGCTAGGGCATGTGCATAAAGCACCATTAATGCACCATTAAGGTCTCAAACGGCATATGCAAATTCCACACGAGCAACTTTGCTCCAACAACTCTGAAATTAACTTAGGTTTCCTCTGAATGAATTATGCCCAGATGGATTTAGCTCCAACGGTCCAAACATAGTGTTTAAGCCTCATAAATGCCCCATTAAGCTCCTCCACGGTCACTTTGTGATTTCCCTCGAGCAATCTCCTTCCAACAGCTACAATAGTCTTTATTTAGCTGCCAAATAATATTAAACAAAGTTAGAATGAGTTTGATTCACGAAAATAATAAGTTGGTCCAAGCATTAAAGTGTCGGTTATGAAAGTGTGCATGTCAAGAGGAACACTTTGGAAAGCTCTCCTTGAATGTCATGGTTTTGATGAGGACAACTTGTGCCTAAAAGAGCTTGAAGATCATCAACAAATCAGCGTGCTTCAGTCTTTATTTGGTACTAGGCTTAGACTAGATTCTAGTTTAAGTTGAGTCAAGGCTTAGGGCACCTAATACATGTCTCATATGCATATATCTTTTAAATCATTTCATCCATGAGATATGTCATTCATAATATGTTCATGCATTACATAAATACATGTATATGTGCATTCCAGGCATAAACTAAGTGTTAAACATGTATCATCTAAGTGCATAACGTATTTGATGTTTTGTATTTAGAAATACACATTTTTAAATGCTGTTAATCGATTAACCAATCCTTTAATCGATTAACCCAACTGTTGTGAAAAGTGGTTGCTACTGGAACACGTTTTTAAAATGTTGTTAATCGATTAAGGCATTACGTTAATCGATTAACCTAACTGTTTGTTAAGTTGTTGGAACTGAAAAACTGAAAAACAGAATCAGTTATGATTTTTAGTCCCGTTAATCGATTAAGTTGGCATTTAATCGATTATCTGGGGTTCTGGACTGATTCTTTATAAACTGCGTTTTCAGAATTAATCTCATAAGTTGCATGTTGCATTTATTAGAGAGTTAGAGCATTTTGCGTGTTAATTGTTGCATCTATTTGTTAAATGCATTTGTGAGTTTAGAAATGAGAGATTCTGTGCTTTAGGATTGAGTGCATTTCATGTTATAATTTCTCATGTTTTCCCTCACATGTTCATGCATATTTTGATGCTTTTTCATGAAGTTTTATGATTCTGTAACTTCTGTTTTCATAACTAATACTTGTCATTTCGCATGAACTTGTATTAGATGTGCATTAGAGTAAAGCCTTCTTTATTTGATGTGCATTAGACTAAAGATTTGGACTCTATGCCTTTAGCTACTTTATTTGGAAAGCTTCCAGAGCACGAAATGGAGCTGGGTCGCTTGACCATGAACGAAGAATCAGACCGGAAGAAGAAGAGCATCACATTGAAGGCCACGACCTCCAAAGAAAAAGAAGAGAAAATTGATGATGAATCTGATTCCGATCTAGATGATGAAACTATGGGTCTCCTAGTCCGAAAATTTAGCAAATTCATTAAAAGAAAAGGAGGACTCAAAAAGTTTCAAAAGAAGGAAGCGAAAGAGTCAACCAGTAAAGGCAAGAATAACAAGGATCGCTTCACTTGCCATGAATGTGGAAAAGTAGGGCACATGAGGTTTCAGTGTCCAACCTACCTAAAGAAGGTTGATTCAGAAAAGAGCACTCCCAGGGACTTCAAATCCAAGAAAGCTTACATCGTTTGGGATGTACCTGAGGAGGAGTCGACATCAAGCACCTCAAGTGAGGAGGAGTCAGCAAAGCTGTGTCTGATGGCCAGATCTGACATCAATACAAATTCAGACTCATGCAAGGGCAATGATGAGGTATATTCTGACACCTCATCCACTTCGAATGATTCACCTCCTTATGATGTATTGTATGATGCTTATGTCGAGTTGCATGATGAATTAAAGAAATTGGCTAGAATTAACATTGATAGGAAAAGGATAATCCTAATAAACGAACAAAAAATAAGCCAATTGCAAAAAGAATTAGATGAATTAAAACTGGAAAATGAAACTTTAGATCTCATCTATTCTTGTAGTTCATGTAACTGCTCTGCTAGTAACTTATGTCAAAAACCTGTCTGTGAGACTTGCGAGACTTTGCAAGAGGACAATTTTAAACTAAATGAAAAACTCACACGTCTCACAAACAGTAAACTGCAATTAGATAACCTGCTTAATCAAACTAGAAATGTTGGTGATCGAACTGGTCTAGGTTATACTCGCACTGCTAAAAAGAAGCGACCATATAGAAAACCGGTAGCTCAAGCTAAAAACAAATATCATAAGCATTCTCCTACTTGTTTTTATTGTAACACATATGGTCATACTTATCATTCATGCTATATCAAAAAGTATGGTATACCTAGCGGAGTTTATGTATGGAAAAAGAAGGGAGATAATTCCCTAATCACTAACAGAAAAGGACCCAACACCAATTGGGTACCTGAGAAAAGTAAGTAATCTATTTTGCAGGTATGTCTCCGAACACATGGACAAAAATGGTACTTAGATAGTGGGTGTTCGAGGCATATGACAGGTGATAGATCAAATTTCCTGGATCTCTCACTTAAAGGAAAAGGATACGTCACTTATGGAGACAACAACAAGGGAAAGATTTTATACTTCTCATTCATGCTATATTAGAAAGTATGGTATACCTAGCTGAGTTTATGTATGGAAAAAGAAGGGAGATGATTCCCTAATCACTAACAGAAAAGGACCCAACATAAATTGGGTACCTGAGAAAAGCAAGTAATCTATTTTGCAGGTATGTCTCCGAACACATGGACAAAAATGGTACTTAGATAGTGGGTGTTCGAGGCATATGACAGGTGATAGATCAAATTTCCTGGATCTCTCACTTAAAGGAAAAGGATACGTCACTTATGGAGACAACAACAAGGGAAAGATACTCGGCACAGGAGCAGTTGGTAACTCATCCCAAACTTTTATTGATAATGTCCTTTATGTTGAAGGACTAGAACATAACTTGTTGAGTATAAGCCAACTCTGCGATAAAGGTAATCGTGTATCTTTCGCTTCTGATTATTGTATCATTCGTGATATTTTATCTAATAATGTTAAATTTGTTGGTCACCGTATAAATAATATTTACATGGTTAATTTGGACGATGTCACTACATTATTTTCAAAATGCTTTATTTCTAAAGAAGATGACATCTGGCTATGGCATAGACGTGTTGCACATATCCATATAAAGCATCTAGATAAATTATCATCAAACGAACTAGTTGAGGGGATACCAAAATTAAATTTTAAAACTAAAGAGATTTGTGACACTTGTCAAAAGTGTAAACAAACCAAAAACTCTTTTAAAAATAAAAATGTGATATCCACCTCAAGACCTTTGGAGCTACTCCATATGGACTTGTTTGGACCATCACAAATCATGAGTTTTGGTGGTAGCTACTATGCTCTAGTTATTGTTGATGATTTCTCTAGATTTACATGGACATTATTTTTATCAGCAAAAAGCGACGCATTCAAAACTTTTAAAAATCTTGCCAAGCAAATCCAAAACCAACTTAACCTAAAAATAATATATATACGAAGTGATCACGGGGGAGAATTTGAGAACTTTCAGTTCGACAAATTCTGTGATAAGCATGGCATTTTGCATCAGTTCTCTGCTCCTCGCACTCCACAACAAAATGGAGTTGTAGAGAGGAAAAATCGTGTTTTAGAAGAATTAGCGAGAACCATGCTTAACGAAAGTAATACCCCCAAGTACTTCTGGGCTGATGCAGTTCATACTGCATGTTATGTTATAAATCGAGTACTCCTAAGGCCTAATTTGAACAAAACTCCTTATGAACTTTTAAAAGGCCGCAAACCAAATATATCCCATCTTCACGCTTTCGGTTGCAAATGTTTTATATTAAATAATGGAAAGCGGGCTTTAGGGAAATTCGACTCTAAAGCCGATGAGGGAATATTTTTGGGATACTCGATTCATAGCAAAGCGTTCAGAGTCTTTAACAAATATTTAATGCAAGTTGAAGAGTCTATCCATGTACAGTTTGACGAATCTTCTCCAAAAGAGAAGAGAAAGGTCGTTTCTGATGATGTTGCAGGTGCTTTGGAAGAAGCATACTCCAAGGACATGGATAATGAAAAAGGAGCCAATGATGAAGGTCAAATCGAACCTCAAGAGCACTCAGACATGCCTACCGTGTGGAAAACAAAGAAAGCTCACCCAATTGATAAAGTTATAGGTGACATATCTACGGGAGTGGTAACCCGTAGTTCCTTACGAAATTTCTGTAATTTTGTAGCTTTTGTATCGCAAATTGAGCCTAAGACCGTTGATGAGGCCATTGAGGATGTACACTGGGGTATAGCTATGCAAGAAGAGCTAAACCAGTTTGAGCGCAATCATGTGTGGGACTTGGTCCCCAAACCTAATGATCATCCCGTAATTGGTACTCGATGGGTCTTCAGAAATAAACTTGATGAATCTGGCTTAATAATTCGAAATAAAGCACGTTTGGTGGCCAAAGGCTACAACCAGGAGGAGGGTATCGATTATGACGAAACCTACGCTCCTGTAGCCAGACTAGAGGCCATCAGAATGCTTCTTTCCTTTGCATCTTTAATGAATTTCAAACTTTTTCAAATGGATGTAAAAAGCGCCTTCCTGAATGGATACATTCAAGAAGAAGTTTATGTTGACCAACCGCCTGGTTTTGAAAATTTTAAATATCCGAACCATGTTTACAAACTTAAAAAGGCACTATATGGTCTCAAACAAGCTCCTAGAGCTTGGTATGACAGACTTAGTACCTTTCTTTTAGAAAAAGGGTTCGAGAGAGGCTTGGTTGACACAACGCTTTTTATTAGAAAATCAGAAAATCATGTTCTGCTTGTACAAATCTATGTAGATGACATAATATTTGGATCTACTAATGATATCTTGTGTAGAGAATTTTCTGAGATGATGCAGGGGGAGTTCGAAATGTCTATGATGGGAGAACTCACATTCTTTCTAGGATTGCAGATAAAGCAGCTAGAAAGTGGGATATTCATCCATCAGGCGAAATACTGCAAAGAGCTACTCAAGAAATTTGAAATGGACAAATGTAAGGAAGCTTCCACACCTATGGCATCTGCTTGCTACTTAGACAAAGATGAGAAAGGAAAAGCAATCGAGGTAACGAAGTATCGTGGTATGATTGGGTCTTTACTTTACTTAACTGCAAGTAGACCTGATATCATGTTCAGTGTATGCATGTGTGCGAGATATCAATCATCACCTAGAGAATCACACTATATAACTGTTAAAAGAATCATGAGATATCTAAAAGGAACTATTAACATGGGATTATGGTATCCTCGGGATGCCTCACTATCCTTGGTGGGTTATTCCGATTCCGATTTCGCCGGATGTAAGTTGGATCGGAAAAGCACTAGTGGTACTTGCCACCTATTGGGCAGTTCATTAGTAGCATGGCACAGCAAGAAGCAAGCCTGTGTTGCTTTGTCCACCGCTGAAGCGGAATACATTGCCGCTGGTGTGTGTTGCGCTCAAATCCTTTGGATGAAGCAGCAACTTAAGGACTTTGGTCTTAAACTTGAAAAGATCCCAATAAAATGCGATAATACAAGTGCCATTAACCTATCCAAGAATCCCGTTTTGCATTCTAGAACAAAGCATATAGAAATTAGACATCATTTTTTGCGTGACCATGTACAAAAAGGTGACTGTGTTCTTGAATTTGTGGAAACATCTAAACAGTTAGCAGATATTTTCACCAAGCCCCTTCCCAGGGATACCTTCTATGTTCTAAGGAGAGAACTAGGAATTCTTGATGAACAATATCTTGTTTAAAAATTGTTTAGCTGTTTGCATAAATTGTCTTGCTTCTCTATGCCTATGTGTTTCATGTTTGAATGATATATGTTAAAAATGCAAAAATATATCTCTTGATTAACTTCTTAATGTGATTATATATGTCTCGATAAATCTGTAATAATGCATACGTGTGTCCTAAAAAGTCGAAACCACTCTGCTGCCTAAAAACGAAATTTTCTCTGATTTAATCGATTATGCCAATAGTTAATCGATTACCTGGGCTTCATTTCTGGAAAATTCAAATTTTCTAAAACTTAATCGATTAAACAGCCCGTTAATCGATTACCTGGGCAATTTTTTTTGAAAATTCAAATTTTACACTGTTTTAATCGATTAAACCATCCCGTTAATCGATTAAAACCAGTACGTTAAAGGCAAACAGTGTCTCGGTCTTGCACTTTTTCTGACCTTTTCGCAACCTCTTTGCGCCTTGATTTTCTGAAACAGCAACAATACTAATCCAGGTGCAATAGGATTAAGTAAACCTCATCCTAAACCTCTCAAACCTTCCGAAATCATTCTATTTCATCCAAAAATCCACTCAATTCCGAATCATCCAATCCAAACCCTAGGTTAGGCTTTGCCCCTCTGTTCATCAATCTCAGTTTCGAGTTCATCATCTTCAATGGAGCAGAGTCGTCCAAAGCGGGTCAAGACTACAGCAACGCGCATTCGAAGAAGGGAAACCGGCTCACCCTCCACTCGGGACCGCGGTGACCCCTATTATTCCCTCATTTTGCAAGAGACCCGGTTGGCAAAATTTCAAGGCCGCAAGCCTACATACATCAGGTATGCCGACTTAACCTGGTTAGCGGAACAAAACTTTAGTTTTCCGCATGACATGGAGGCTCAAGGAGCCGTTCAGTTTTTGGAATTGAAGGGACGCGTATACCCTGCTCTAGTTAGGGAATTTTACGCTAATTTTAGATACAAGGATGGCAAATATTGGTCCATGATTTCCGGTAATCTGTTTGAGATGAGTGAGGATTTATTTCTGAATGTTGGAGGTTTATCGTCGTCTGGTTTTGGAATAGGGGACTGTTCTTGGGTCAAGGACAATTTTGATCCCGTTGATGTGTATAAGTCATTCCTTCGGGGCCCTCATCTGTATATTCAGGGTCAACTGACCAAGGCAGGGTCACTTTCTGTTGAGAACAGGTTATTGCATTATGTTATTGCTTACATATTAGTGCAGCGGAACACTAATCATGCACAGCCTACTGTGAATGATTTGCGTTTCATGTACGCTGTAAAGAATAACGTGATGATCAATTGGCCTGAGGAGATTCTGAAAATCATGAACAGCGTTTCATTGTCTCAGTCCAAGCTGCTCCCGTATAGCATTTTCATATCCCGCATTGTTGATTATTTGCGCATTGACATTTCTGATACCATCATTACTGAGTACACTGATAAAGATCACTTGGTGGGTGAGAGTCTCATTCATAAGATGGGAATTTACAAGTATGGTACTACATGGCAGTATCAGGAGGACTATACCACCTTTGATCTGGACTTGTCGGATAATGAGCATCAGGAGGATTTGGGTAATCAGAATGCAACTAATCAGGGGGAGTCGTCTGGAACAGCACCTCAGAGCTCTGTGTTTGGTTTAGCTCAGATGGAAGCCATGGAACAACGACTTAACAACCGCATGGATCTGCACTTCCAAGGGCTGAAGGACTCTTATTTTGCAGGTATGGAGCAATACGAGGAACGTCAGAATGCCTACACCGATAACAAAATTCAGGAGCTGAGGACTATGATTCAGTCTACCGCTGAGGCTCAGAATGCCATGTTCTGCTCAGAATTTCAGAAGCTGTCTATGCTTATCCAGGGAAATCAGAACACTGCTGTGCCTGATGATCAGCCTGTCTATCCTCCGCCTCAACCTTAGTTTAGCTGACCTTAGACCTAGGTTATCCTATCCTTAGGTTTATTTTTATCTTGTGGCACCTTCTGGATTTAGTTATCGTTGTTGCTTTCAGAACTGATTCGTATTTTGCTATTTGTCTTTTATTTGACTTTATGGCCTGTACTATTTCATGACTTTCTTTACTCTTTATGCTATGCAAATGTTTGTGTTTTTGCTATAATTATGTCAAAATAGCTTATTTGCCTTAGTGAATGGATCTTGATCATTTGAGATTTAATAATGCTTACAATGCTTAATATTTGATTAAATCTTGCATGCCATTCTCACTTCTTATTAGCTATTTTTTGTCCAATAAAGCGCATTTGTTCAATTTACCCATAAATGAAACAGGTTAATTTGTTAAAACCCAAATTAATTCATTAACATTGTTTTATGATTAACTAATATCTCTTCCTAGCTTTTTTGACCTGGGTTATCTTTTTGATAATGTCAAAAGGGGGAGAAAGGTTGTTTTGTTGCTTCTCAATTGTGCAGGTTGATCGTTATAACAGCTTCCGATAAATGTGCGCATTCCATCAACCTTGCCAACACAATCTTCAAGCTTATTCATCAAGCAATTGTTACTTTAAAATTGATGAACTTGATGTAGAGTTTGTCATCATCAAAAAGGGGGAGATTGAAAGTGTGCATGTCAAGAGGAACACTTTGGAAAGCTCTCCTTGAACGTCATGGTTTTGATGAGGACAACGTGTGCCTAAAAGTGCTACTAAGTGCTTAACGTATTTGATGTTTTATATTTAAAAATACACATTTTAATTGATGTTAATCGATTAACCAATCCTTTAATCGATTA
>NC_032025.1:12250960-12254861 GCF_001865875.1 Lupinus angustifolius | reverse complement strand
GGAGGCCTGGATGTAGTTTGCAGTGGACAACAAACGAACCAGGATAAAAATTCGCGTTGCAGGATTTGTTTTCTCTCTCTCTCTCTTTACTGTTTTCAATCGATTAATTGATATATTGAATTCAATTGATACATTCTGTTCATTTGCTGTACTGGATGCTATTCTGATAAACAATCTGTAAGCTCTGTATTCGTTCCATTATCGGTTAACTGTTCTGCAATTAATCGTTTTCTGTTATAGCTTACTGTTTCTGTTTAATCGATTAAAACTGTTGTGTTAATCGATTATCTTGTTTCTGTTAATCGATTAAAATTGTTTCTGTTAATTGATTAAAACTGTTTTTGTTAATCGATTAAGATTGTTCAGTTAATCGATTATCTTCATACTTTAATCGATTAGTTATGGGTGATTCAGCATAAATTGTTGAGTTGTAAAAAGCGGCTATTCTAACCGCGACACCAATTCACCCCCCCCCCCTCTAGGTGTATTGTAACCATTGATACCTAACAGGTTACACTTTTAGGCTTGACTTAGTCATCCACGAGTCAATTATCATTCTAGTCAATTTTTATGGGCAGATTTATTACAAACACACTTTAATTAAATAAATTAAGTGTTGGACAAAAGTTAGCCCACACATTTATTGTAAAAATTAAATTTGCTCAATACTAATTAAATTGGCTAGGCTTGACTCGGTCAGGCTACGCCCAGTGCCTGATGCGGCACGCTAGGCGCATGGGCCTCAGTCAGATTTCCTGGCCAGACCAGTTTAGCCCAGCACCTGGTGCAACACTGGGTGTACCAAAGTCCCCAACTCGGTCAGAGTTGTCTCGGTCAGGAATTGAGCCTGATGCGTCTGGCTTCGTGCCAGGGCCATTTTTGGCGCCTTGCTCAGACCCGTGGCCTGAGTCTTGCGCATGGCCTGGTCCATCCTTGGCTCGGTCAGAACCATGGACCAAGACGCTAGTGAGCATCTTTACACCCCCTTGGGCTATTTTTGGCTCACCATCATGGATCAACATTATGAGTTGTCCAATGGCATTTTGAGCCCTTTTTGCCCTAGCCCTAGTCATAGGACCACTAATTCCTTCAAGACCACCAAGATCAAGGTTAGGCTCTTTGAGGCATCCCATCTCTTAGTGGTAATATTGAAATAGTTTGATGATGGTATGACAATATTCAACTTCGGGATAAAAAATTTTGTCCCCTGAAATTATTGCATCCAAATTAAATAATAGAGCACTTATATGTTACTAATTTATTTTAACTAAATTTTTTGAGGAGCATATACAATTGCATGATACTTGTTATGACCTTCTAGATGTCTTTGTGGTAGTTAATGACTAAGTTGAGCAATTAATGTGTAAAATATATTATTCACATAAGATTCGTTAGGAAAAGAAAACGCAAGTATCAAACACCACCAAAACTAATATAAGATAAAATTCTAACCCTATCTTGATATTACCATTACAATTTTTGGTACTTGCAAATGTATTTTCTCACCTTTTGGGTAAGAAAATAATTTATTATGGAGTGTATGGTTGCCCCTCCCAACAAGTGTCACTCATACGAATCGAACCCTTGACTTTTTGATCATCCTAAGGATATAGTGGAGTCTTACATTACTATACAAACGTCTTGTTGGTACCATTAAAATGATTGTTAATAATATTTTTTAAACAATGTCTGCTTTGGGAAAGATAATCTAATCTCTTAATATAATTTAATATTTCTAATAAGTTGTGAATTTATTTTGTTAGAAAATTAGAAGAGAAAACGATATATACATTGATAATGTAAATGTATCTTACACATTGCATGTATTATTCATTATACATGTTGGGATGCTTGAAATATATCATGGAATTAGTTTCATATTGCCTAATATTAGAATGAAGTAGAGTGTCCAATTTTATATATTGCACTCAAGACCTTTGTTATAATATATACCAAATATAAACATCAAATGGGAACGTCGAATGAGTACTTGGGCTTATGAATGTGTTAGAACTTATAATTCTTATTCTCAAATAATGTATTGTTAGTCGTTTAGTGCTCATTGTGACGTAGTCACAATTAGTCGATTATCGTTAATAAATTATAAGGTTTTCTTCTTTTCTATTTATTTTATACACATTATTTAATTGTTTGGGACCAATGTTGTACAACAATCACTTCCATTACACCAACAATTCATATTTGCTAATTATTTATTTTTAAATATAATTAATTAAGAGGCAGAAATGATGAGTAATATAAATATTGTGAATATTAGAGGGGAAGCAATAAACTATTAGACCTAAAAGGGTTGGGATAAATAATTAAAAATACAATCAATATAATTTATTCATAAATAATATTGTTAGCAAAATTACAATAATAGCTTAGATAGAAGATGAAAATCTACAAGAAGACTTAATATTTATGCACTGTCAGCTTAAAAGTTTGTTACATTATTAATGTATTATTTATCATTTATTTATTAATCATTGTTGATTCTTAAATAATAGTAGAATGTACTATCTATGCACTAAGATTTATGCACATCAGTACATCATTAACTATTCAATTGTATTTTTTTTGAATAGTCAATGATGATTAAATATAAATTATGGATAATGCAACGACAATATATAAAACTCTTACACTATTAGTACATATATCTTTTTCATAAAAGTAATACATATATATAATGAATGTTTAGTAATTGTGTAATAACTTTAGAGTGTATGATTTATGCATTGTATGAAGATTTATATACAGTCAATATATTATTATTCCTTCATTTGTATTACTTATTTTAAAAGTCAACAAAAATTAAATATGAATGATGGATGATATTATGATAATATAAATACATATAGATATGTTTCTCTAACTTTTATAGTTTCAAATATATATTAAACTTCCTCCTTTGTTATGCTAACAAAAAATATTTTAAAGCTAAATCACAAAGCACAATACTCGACAAAAAATTATGAGATACTTACTCGAATTGTCAATAAATTTAATTGACAAAAAATTCACTTCTGTAGGGTCTTGGGTGATTGAGGGGAATGGGATCACTTGTCCCAGTTTTTCATATCTTATGATGTCCCAATTCAATTAGAAATTATCATCTATATAAAATGAAAAATCATAAAAATATAAAGTAACTTTTTTATATTATTTAATGAGATTTGATTAATTTGGTGTATGTGTAACACCACGAATTTTACTACCTTCAAAATATATATTTTTATTAATATTTTTATTAATTATATTTTCGAAAATGAATTTCTGAGAATTTTTGGTAAAGAATTAGACGAAACTCTAGTTGAGTTTTAGTCTTGTAATTCTATTTTCAATTTGGTAATAAATTTTCATGTTTTTCGAAGACAGTCGGTTTCGGACCGCTGTGGGGGCAGAATCTCACCCGGTACGGCTCAAAAAGTGGTTTTTTGAGTTCCGTAACTCGGAATCGAATTCTGATTGCGCTGTTGGCTTCGTAATCACATTTCGAGTCAAGATAGACCCTGATTTGGTCCATAACTATTTTCTAAAATATTTTCACTCGGAATGCCCAAATTCGAAGTTCCAACCGTAAAGTAAAATCGGGCGATCATTTTTGGCTACTCGAATATTGGCCAACAATACTCGAGCATGGTTTTAATCGCGTGCGTTTCGCCGAAGTCATCGCGTCGCATGAGTCACTTCACAAAATCTACCTAGTAAATCTTATAGATCTCACTCATTAATGCCTTGATTTACTACCATCAAATCCCCTAAATCACTCACTTAACCCATGATTCACTCACCCTCTTGGATTTGCTAGATTGCCTTGGGAAATGGGTTTAGAAATCAGATTTCTCCCACCCCACAACTCTATAAATACTCATGTATCTTCATGCATTAACAC
>NC_032025.1:12250365-12250860 GCF_001865875.1 Lupinus angustifolius | reverse complement strand
TTACTCTCATCATCTTTTCTTCTTCATTTTCTTATTCTTTCAATCTTCAATCTCGTCACATTCAATCAATGGATGTTGATGATATTGAAGTATGTTGTACATGAGTATGTCAAGAACATATTCAACCGTTGAAATTTTCTAAAACGCTTTCTAACTCATTTTCTCCTCAAAACTGAAAATGGTGATGTTCTTGAACTTATGAAAATATTTTGTTGAAACCATGAACAACTTGTGTTCATGGAGTTGTTATAATGTTTTATTACATGTATTTGGTTGTTTTAGCCAAAGGGGATGATGATGAAATCAAAGGAACCTTTAGGAAGTGTTTTGGAAAAATGAGAATGTATGTATTTCTATTTGTTTTTAGCCTTAAACCATGGCTTGGAACAAGTTGGAAAAATAGAAACTTTTGTTAAAAAGGATGTTAAGGTTTATGAGTACATGAATGCCTCATAAAACTCTTAAAGGATACTTTGAATAACTTACTTTAAAATG
>NC_032025.1:12249524-12250265 GCF_001865875.1 Lupinus angustifolius | reverse complement strand
ATGGGGAAAAAGAGAAATGATTTTAAGTATTTTAGTAACGATTTTACAAATATCGGAAACTAACGGATATTTTATTATGGTAGTTACGAAGATTTCGGTGTTCGAACCTTGAAACCAAACCACCCTTAGTTTACGAGTTAAAGCACGCTTCATTAAGGTAAGAGAGAACACATCATGACATAGTGGTGTCTGAATATGACACCCGGATCCTCTAAACCATCTCAAAGGTTTTCGGGTTAACTTGGGTTTTAAGAAATCCAAGATTTTTATGTTTGAATGCTTCTGAATATATATGATTGTCGATGAAATATGTTCAATATTGTATATGAATGTTGTTGGGAACTTTTCTATGTGCAGGTGTTTGAAAAACCATGTTTAAATGTGTTCCGGTTGTCGAAAAGGGCAAAATTGGTATTCTGTCCAAGTCCCTATCGCTTGGGCGAGAAACTCTCACCTGGGCGAGCACAGTCTCGCTTGGGCGAGGGACTAGGCAAGGGGAAGTTTTGGTTCTGTAACTTTGTCGCTTGGGCGACAGAGCCTCGCTTGGGCGAGAGGGTCTCGCTTGGGCGAGGAGAGGACCTCGCTTGGGCGAGAGAGCCTAGGTTTTAGAGATTGTTTTTGGGGAATTATCGCTTGGGCGAGAGATAGTAATTGTGTTTGACTATTTGGATTGATTGGTTGAGTATGTAATAACCCTAGTATGGGTATGTGATATAAACTACTTTGGTATAACACCGTAAT
>NC_032025.1:12249153-12249424 GCF_001865875.1 Lupinus angustifolius | reverse complement strand
CGGACAGTTCTCACAGGCCAAACTAGACGATCTCTGATAACTCCTCTTTGCAATCAGGATCAATGAGAGGGATGCCCAGAAAGCATTTGTTACGACATCGTCCTGTTATGGACTGTTCCTATGGAACTTATTTATCAATTGGCTTATGAAATGCTTTTTGGTGCGTACAAAGTGGCTTGGTATGAGACTTGTATTCTTGATTTATTTCCGACTAGGTTATTGGGAGGATATTGGTGTAAGGTGGATGATCATGACATAGTATGCATATATT
>NC_032025.1:12233997-12249053 GCF_001865875.1 Lupinus angustifolius | reverse complement strand
ATGAACTGTTTTTCATATCTGAGTGTAATATTCTGAGTAAGTCCACGCCGTCAATGAATTATATTCATTAGATGTCTTACTCTCTCTATTTCTCTTCTTTTCTATTGCTTGCTTTTCGGACGTGTGCTCGTCAAATAGACAGATTTGCTCGGATTTGGAGCTACTCGTTCGTGATGTTCCAGAAGGTGGGCATGAGGAATTGAGGAGAGACAGTACCCTAGCTTTGGAGTTAGCCACTAGGAGTTGCTTATCATTTTATGACTTTTGAAACACTGACGACTTTAGCTTGTTCATGTTTTGTTTAGTGTCTTTTGGCGATGATTAATATTTCCGCCCTTTGTTGTTGGATATGTATATTAAGTACTTATGAACTTTTATATCTATGAAGATGTATATTCAGGAAATGTTGTATCATTTCACTTACCGTTAGGTAACCGGTTTTGATTTCCGCGTTATATGTTACTTAAAGTGATGTCCCGAAAAAGAAAGGTTTTAAAAGGAAACAATTTTATGTTACTAATTCAAAAAAAAAATTACTCACTTTTCCACTTAATAAATAAATGTATTTTTCGGGGCATTAATTCAAAAGGAAACAGTATGGGGACAAGATTTTTTGGACAAGAAGATCCTCTTTCAACTGACCGTCCTATACGGTTGCCTCAATCATTGAGATTGATCACAACCACCAATTCAATCTATCTTCTATCTTGCTTTAGCAAAATTGGCTTTTCACACGAATCTAGGTACTTTATAGTGAGCACTTGCCCCCATAAAATTCCAATTATTTTTTATAATATTTATGTATAGATTATGAAAAAGTTTTTTACTTTCATTTTATTATTTATGTATAAAAATAATATAAATGGAGAATGTTGGATTGATATAAAAAAATTATGTACTAACATATCAAAGATATTAAACTTTTTATATTGTGTATATATGTTTGATGTTTGTCCCCATTGTATATCAAAGTTAATGAAATAAAAACATTAACAAATTACACTTAGAGTGTATTATTGATCTATGTACTTTCAATATTAATATTTATACATTATTTACACATTATTTATTATTTTATTAAATTACTTTGAAAATTTAATAATAATTAAATATAATGTATAATACTCATACAGTTATATATATTTCTATTATTCTTAAATAGATCAAGAGTGAGTGGAAATTATTGAATGATATATTTAATAGACTTTAAAGGTTATGTAGAGTTTTTTACGTTTTGACTACTAAACATATCAAGTTTTTTAGTTTAAAATTTATGATATTTATATTTTGTCAATATAATTTTTTTTACAAAGACAATATATATTTATCATTTATTTATATTATTTATATTTAAAAGTCAATAATAACTAAATATGAATGATAGATGATATAATGGCAGTGTAAAATATTTTACACGATTTATTTATGTCTTTTTTTCTCATTTTCTAATTCCTTGTTAATGCTTCACTCCAATTACATGTTTATATCGGATATTTTACTCTTTGTTAAATTGAGGTTATTTTTACATTCATTTCATTTTTTGAATTTCTGGCTTTTACTTTACCTATTATTTCAAATTCCATTCATTCTATATTTTTATTTTGCTTCTCTAAATGTCATGGTTAATTGTTGTTACTCTTATATTGATTGTAGTTTCAGGAATGTATTTCTTTTTAAAAGAAAATCAACATCAAAGGTATCATAAATTGGATGTTAGTGTGATAATGGTTCTGTTTGTAAAGACATAGTACCTTGTGTTCATATATCAATAATAAGTATATTTTATATTTTAAAAATATGTGTTATAATTTAATGCTATCAATGTGTTTATATATCACTTTTACATCCTAATTTTTTTCCGATGGGCCACTTATTGCACTCATAAATCTGTATTGCATACATTCGTATATTTTTCACTAGTTTATATATATATATAAATTATCAAAAAAAAATTATTAATCTTAAGATCCAGAAACACATTGCATTTTCCAAATAATAAATAAGAGAAAGCATTCTCATGAATTTGATTGAAGGAAAAGTCTTACTTCTAAATGAATTACTCTTTATATATGTCGGACACCACGTCTTGAACCAAAACCTTAAGGCATTAGTTTCATGGGTCTTTCTTTCTTATAAACTCTTCACTCCTCCCCGCATATCCAATGTGGGACTTCACACTTGAATAAACCCAACAATATAATTAATATTATTCATAATCATGGAATGATGGTTTCTTTCTCTTGACTCATTTCTTAATATTATATTAGTAATGAACATAATAAACTTCATCCTTAGACAAAGTGATGATTATATCCTTAATTTATAGGGCATGATAATGTGTTTCCATCACACATATTCATTCATGGAACATGACTTTCCAAATGAATAAAATATTTGACATAATGTTTCATGTAAGATGACTTTATTAAATTATTTAACATAATCTTTCATGGAAAATAACTTCCCAAATATTAATATCATATCACATAATATGTTTTCATTCTATTTAGTTATTCAAATAGAAATAGTATTATAATGAAATGATGTTTATTTAAATATATCTTTAGTTATTAAACTATTATGTGAGACACTATTCTTATATATTTTCTTCAAACGTGACGTTATTTCTTCTGCACAACCTATTAATATATTAGACGAAATTAAAATCAAATTAAAAAGAGAATATAGAAACCCGGTGAGTATACCACTAGAATTGAATTAGTGATAAGTGGGTTTAAGTAATTTACATGAAGTATTATAAGTTCACACTTCATTACTATCACTAAGCCAATTAAAAAAATTCACTTCTCTATATGCCGGGTGCAATAGTCATGAAAGTTGAGTCAATTGAGAGGGCGCATATGAAAAGTGGAAGGCTAGTACGTGTTCTCTTGGTCCATATTCAACTTGATAACATTATTCATGATTGAAGTGCATAAAAAAAATACAATTTTTAAAGATGTATTTATTCTTTTAATTATAATAAAATTGTATTTTTATTATTAAAAAAGAGAAAAAAATATATAATTATCTCTCCATTAATGAAAATGGTCATTGTTAATTATTTATAGGCCGACGTAAACTATATATTGTTGAAATCGGTGATAATCAAGGAGTCTCTAACTACAATATTTTGAGCAAAAACTGTAAAGTAATATTTTTATATATTTTTTCGCTTATAAACTTTTATATTAATATCCCTTATATTTAATATAGTACCTTATATTTAAATATATTCATGAATCACTTAGAGAAAGAAAAATACAACAAAAATCACAATACTACTAATATTCTTTTTAATCCAGCTGATCATAGACACATAACCAACAAAGTAAATTAATTAATGTTGACTAAAAAACCAATGCAAATAATGGTGAAAATTAGTTTGTTGGGAAATGACACATCTTAACCTCTTCTCATTATTATATTCTATATTCCATGTTTATCTTAACCTCTTCTAATTATTATATTCTATATTCCATGTTTATCTTAACCTGTCTTTTCATTATTATATTCTATATTCCATTTATATCTTGACTTCTTTTTATTATTACCATATTCTATATTCTATATTCCAATTTGTAAGATAGATATGTCGATCGAGGAAGGCGACAATTACGCGTCTGAACTGTGTTAAGTTGCTTATAGCATCAAATATTCTCAAGCTTTTCTATATATAACCTCCTTTTGGTCACTCTTTATCTCCACCCTTTCTTCTTTTATATCTAACTATCACTCATATATAGATCATAATCATATTCATAATTGATAGCTAAAGAAACTCTCTTTTCTATTCTTGTCTATTTTGTTTGTTTTGGTTATTTTTCCTTCAAATTTGTCTGTGCTAGCTGTGAGCTGAGTGAAAATCTAGTGTTTCAAAGATGATTTGCTTGGTATCTCGTTCAGGAAGGGAGTTGCAGAGATACAACAATATGGGTGGCCGCCAAGTTGTAGGGTGAGTTCCATTTTCAGGTCTTTTTGTACTTGGTTTTTTTATTTGTGCATATACTTTAACTCTAAAACCCAAAGATTAGAACATATGACACAAAAAAATATCTAATAGTCCTGATTTTAATTTATTTTCCCAATAAATTAAATTAAAAATTAAGGTAATTATCTTTTCTATTGTATTTGAGTCTCTCGAGAAGATATGTACTCTTTCAATAAGGGGTAAGAGTTGTATGAATCAACAGACAAACAAAAAATTTCACCTAAATGTATGTAATAATTGTATAGTCACTCAATTGTCAAATAAATCAATTATTAGATCACTCACTTGAATATTTAAGTAGATATATAACATAAATGCTAGTTGATTATCTACATCAAATATAACCTAATACTATGCCCAACAAAGTAAAATATTATATTTGATGAAGTTTCTAACTAAGTGTTGCATAATTAGAAAGGAGAATTGCTTGAATTGTATAAAGTAAAAAAATTGAAATGGTACGGTAGAACTCACATAATACAACTCAAGAAAGTTATATCCTAGATACTCTTATTTATACTCATAATATAATAGAAACTAATTGATGACTCTATCATTTAATTTGTGGAATCTTATATCCTATGTTTCAATTCCTTCAATACATTTGCATTTGTATAATTTTTTGTTGGCATCATTTATTGACTTTGTTATAATAATGTCTACTTGTATAGATGCATACCTTATAGATATAAAGAAGACATGGATGGTAATATGAGCAACGAAATAGAACTACTAGTGGTTAGTTCCCAAAAAGGTCAAGCATTGATGTTCCCAAAGGGAGGATGGGAAATTGATGAATCCTTAGAAGAAGCAGCTTGTAGGGAGTCCCTTGAAGAAGCAGGAGTCATAGGAATCGTTGAGGTATTTGACATATACAATAAGGAACAAGGATCTTATGTCTCAAATCATGTATTTTATCAACAAAAACATATAATGTCAATTAAAAAAATTCAACATTAATTATTTTTTCTGTTTTTCCTTCAACATCATCAATGCAAGACATGATTTAGGATAGTAGATTATCCTTGTTATAGAATAAGCACCTCAATCTAGTTTTTTTTAGCAAAAAGATTTGGTTTCCGATCAAATTGTAATATAAGTTTGCTATTCATATTGCAGTGTACATTGGGCCAATGGAATTTCATTAGTAAAAGATATGGCATATACTATGAAGGGCATATGTTCCCCTTGTTTGTCAAAGAACAACTTGATCAATGGCCAGAGAAAAATTTGCGGAGAAGAATATGGGTATGTTAAGGCTTTATTTTAATTTTGCAAGTTTATTACTTTAAAAATATGCATATTTAATTTGCATAGTTTTCTAATTTATTTTTTTGGGTGATCACTATTTTTAGATGACTGTTGCACAAGCCAGAGAAGCTTGTCAGCATTGGTGGATGAAGGAAGCACTAGATATATTGGTTAAACGACTCATGTCTCCTCAGCAATGGAAAGATATTAGCATAAGTTGATATCTTTAATTTTTTTGAAGAATAATTTGCAAGTTTAATCTATAGTTACTACATTGTCAATATTTGGTGTAGCCTTGTAGAAAAGTTGAAGCTAAGACTGTAGCTAACGGATTAACTAGCTAGGGAGAGAAGCAGAGTTGTAGATACAGACTTGTGATTTTTATACAATTGCAATCATGTGATATTATGATTACAAATCACCTATCCTCACATCTTGTCCCCAATTTTGTCCAATTCAATAAAATTTTAACATCTATTAAAAAATTTGAGTAGTAAAAAACATAATTAATGTGTGTAAAAATGGCTTAATAGAAGATCAAGATAAGTTCAACAAGAGAATATGAGAATTAAAGAAGAAAACGAAATAAAGTGAATAATACCTCAAAATCTTTTATTGAAAATGTAATTGATGATATACAATGGTGATTGAACTTCTATTTATATATTAACTTCCAATATAACTAACTAATATAAGTCAAATCTAAGGGTAACAATTTATGATAAACAACTAACGGTCTAGATGGATCTACTAAGGTTGCTTGTATTTCAAGCAACTTGTTGTTCTAGTATTGGAAGCTAGTTTGGCCAAATTGACCGAGCCAAGTGAAGGCTAACTCGTGTTTGTCTATAGTGTCTCATAGCTTGCATTATGTTTGGCATGTATGCGTTGGTCAGATCGTATGCATGGTGTTGTAGTGTCTCGGTCATGTCATGCTAGAATGCCTCGGTCAGGTGCTAGAATGTCTTAGTCACGTGTGTTGATCCTCTGATCATGTGACTTATATTTATCTTGGTTATATGTTTGAATTGGCACGTCTCTTCCTCGACCAGATTTCAGGCTTGACGAATCACCTCCTCGGTCATGTGTTTGGCTTGGTGCATCTCCTCCTCAGTTAGGTGATTGACCTAACACATCTCCTCATCAGTCAGGTGGTTCGCCTGGTGTATTTCTCCCTTGATCAAGTGCTTGGTTTGGCGCATTGATCTCTTGGTCGGGTGTTTGGCTTGACGCATTGGTCTCTCGGTCGGGTGCTTGGCTTGACGCATTATTCCCTCAGTCATTACTAGTTCTTTGATGCATGTGTGACCTTTGTTTGTCTAGTACCCTAAGATGGGGCGCACATGTTGATTAGTCACACCTTACGATGGATGGAGCTAAAGTCTTTGACTCCCAATGATTTGGTAAGTGCATATGCTAATTGAAGATGAGAAAGATCTAGTAGAAGCTTGACTAATCTACAAGAACATTGTTCCTTGACAATGTGACAATCTATCTTAACGTTTTCGTTCTTTCATGAAACATAGGGTTAGATGCTATATATAGGGCTGATTACTTGTCATAGTATAAAAGTGATGGTGAAAAACATGGAATGTGCAAATCCTTTAGGATGTATGTGATCTATTTGAGCTCACAAGTGGTGATTGGCATAGCTCTATATTATGCTTTACATGAGCTTCTAGATATTGTCATTTGCTTCTTTGATTTCCATGATATGAAATAATTTCCTAAGTATACACAATATCATGTGATTGATTATCTTCTAATGTTTGGACATGTTGTCCAATCACTGTTACTATATGCTTTGAGTTGTGTGAAGGATGTAGAAGGAAATAAAAGTCTTGTTGTTGGTGTGCCTTTGATATATCTAAATCAGGCCTTTTGTTGGTTAGATATATCAGTCCCCCTACCAATCTTCTATTTGACAAGGGGTCTTCATATGGTTTGCTTGAGTCTTAGTGCAAAGGATTGACTGTTATCTTTGGAATATTGGAAGGTTAGCAAGCTAATAACTGACATCTAAGACAATTTCTAGAGCATACTTCTCTTAAGTGTCAAATTGATCATATATTATACACTTTTTTATGAAACTTCTGTTAAGTACTAGTACATGATTAAAGCTTATTTAAATGGTCAAGTCTTACATCTGAAGTGTTTTGCAGGCTTAATCTAGAGGAATTATTACAAAAAGATAAGTTTCGGATAAGAGTAAGGATTCAACCATGAGTAGTCCGAGCAAAATTATGATACCACATTCGTCCACCACTGGATCGAGTTGAATTTTGGATATATTGTTCCTAACTGATGGGTCTTTAGCATGAATAGTCGGATCTATGAAATATAGAAAATTGGTTGTGCTCAGCAAGGTTATAAAATTTATGGCGAGCATGTGCCTAATGTAGAAGCCACACTTAGCGAAAATAGCAGCCTGCAACTTACGCTCAACGCAACCCCTAGCGCCTAGCGAAAACAAAATACGAAATTCGGCATTTAGCCTCTAGAACCCATACGCTTGGTGCACATATTTGTGCTCAGCGTAATGGATGGTGCGTTGAATGCAAGGAGATGCACCCATCGTAAGTTGATGCGCTGAAAGGTCGCGCATAGCCAATTGGAGGTTGCGCCCGACATAGAGTACGTTGATCGCAAAAGCCAACATACAGACAATATTTAAGAACGTCCAACTCGAGCCATTAAAGACACACTTCGTAATATTGATTTGTAAAACTTTTTATTTATTATTTTCTAGGGTAGTTTGACTTATTTTAGTCATAGGATCAAGGTGTAAGTATTAGAGGAATTAATCTATGCTCATTTGTGTGTGGTTCTACCGTCCCATGAGTTGTGTTTTATCAATATCTTACTTACACTTTGTGAACATGGGTAGTTAAAACCTTTTTGGGATGGAATATAGCACAACTTTAATGTATGCACATAGATTCATCTATTAATTTATGAAGTCTTGATTATCTTTGAGTTTTTGTATTTGATTAATTCTTGTTATAAGCTTGATCATCTTATTGTATGATTATTGAATAAATTATTTAATCTTATACTTGCATAATTCTAAAATTGTATAACTCAACAAGTGATACATTTTTTAGACATGGACTTGTATTACTTGTCATATCATGCATTTTACTTTATTGGTATCTAGACATAGTACTAATCCTATAATTTTATTATTCTCAAACTAGATAGCATAAAATATTAGACATAAGTGTATGTTTGACAGTTCATATAGCTTAATTTTATTAATCTAGACTACTAGACATAGAGGTAGATTAATAAAGTGTTAGTATAGACCAAAACACTGACAGCTAATACAATTGAGGTGTTGTATTTAACTCAACTTTGCATGCATGAAATACTAGACAAAGAGACATGTTATGCGCGTTATATATATTAATCTTATGAGTAAAGTTGCTAGACATAGAGCTTTGTTGCATAAGTTTCTAAATTCACAAAGACATTAGCTTTCAGTAAATTTGATGTATTGTGTGGAATAATCATTACTTAATGAACTTACTTTAAAAATCATCTGTATATGGATAATAAGTGTAAAGTTCAATCTTATGTCTCTTTATCATTATATTATAATCTCCATTTTTCGTGTCACCAATCAAATAACCTTTGAACAATAACTTAAAATAATATTTTTTTAGTTGAAATGATAGTATCAAGGAAGTCCTTATGGATATGACAACTACAAATGGAAAAACGGGCCTCACGACCCATTTTGTCCGCGCCCACAAATGCATGCAAAAAATTAAGTTGGTGCGGGCATGCCGACATTGGCTTAACGGACAAAATTCATTGTCTTGCCTATTTTAAAACGGGCTCACGAGCTTGTGGACTGCCCACGGACATTGTTTAATAATTAAAAAAAGTAAAAAAAAATCATATAATAAATAAAATAAAGTAGTTGAAGATAAAAATTTAAGAAATATTTTGGTATTTTATATGAAATTTAACAAATCACATTAGATTACAATTTCTTAGGGATTAAAAATCACATTACATCATAACTTATTAAAAAAATTCTTACTTTTTCCTTAAATTATATTTATGGGCTGTCTGTGGGCTGCCCACATTGCCCAATGAAAATGTTCATGGGCTTTGCGGAAAAAATGGGTCGGGCGAAATGGACAAATGGATAAAATTTATATGCATTATCCGCAAAAAAATACGGGCTATGCGGGCGCGTCTGCGGGCATTGCATGTTTTGCCATCTATAACGACAACCCTTTACTCTTTACTTGTTTGGAATACCTTTGATTCTTTATAGGTCAATTTATCGTTTAGCAACTTCCTTTGGTTCATTGATATCCCTCTTTGTTTTGTAGCTATCTCAAATCTAAGGAAGAATTTAAGATCTCCTAAATCTCTAATTTTGAAATCATCATTCAAAGATTTATTAATATTTTAAATCTCTTTGACATCATTCCCCGATAAGATAATATCATCAACATACACAAGTATAATAGTGATTGAATTTTCTAGAAGAATGTTTTACAAACAGAGAGTGGTCATTTCTAATTTGATGATATCCACATTTCATAAAAAATAGTTGGAAATTTTTGCAAACCATTGCCTTCTAGCTTGCTTGAGACCAAAGAAGGATTTATCAAGCTTTCAAACTTGATTAGACAACTTATTATTTACATCCAAAGTAGGATCAAGCATACCTCCTTTGTCAAGTTTCCATGTAGAAAGACATTATTTACATCCAATTGTTTTATGTACCATTTGAAAATGGAGGCCAAAGCAAGTAGGAGTCTAACAATACTTAGTTTGGCTGCTTATGAGAAAATGATTATGTAATTTAGAAAAGTCTTACTCGTAAGTTCTTCAGTCTATAAAAATTTTACCCATGAAACATAAAACAGTTATGAGAAGGGAGACAAAAAGTGAAATGCGTGACTGAAGGGAAAGAAAAATTATATAAAAATTAAACATGAAGAGAGAAAAAATGTATAACTATAGACCATAGATTTTGGAAAAATATATAGAAATGGAGAAAATAAGATTGATTTAGGATATACATAAATATAAAATTGTAAATGTAAGAAAGATGAAGAATGTATAAAATATAAGAAATAGATGTAAACAATGTTAGAAATTTATAATTTATAATTAAGGTGAGCATCACATATTTGATACAATGATATTGGCTATTTATTTCAGGGGTTATATTATAAGTGATCTAATTACTAGCACCTCATAGATTTGTAAAAGCTGATAATGGATATGGGCTTAATGGGTGAATACCATCAGGTTAACCTATAGGGGATAATGGTAACCCTCTAAGTTAACGCATAAGAAATGTTATGGTTCCTAACACACCAAATCACAAATAATTTTCACCTCTCCCCATCAGAGAAAAACGAAGGTCCCAAAAGGAATTCAGGATTTGGTTTAGGAAGACCATCATACCAAAAATTCTCTCAAAAGAATATCAAAGGAGTATATCAGAGAACATGGATTCAAATATGACACTACACCCTTTGTTTCATATATGTGTGTGAAAATCTTGAATCAAAGGATGTAGTGTCATACCTGAATCCATGTTTTCTGATCTACTCCGTTGATATAATTTTGAGAGAGATTTTGGTATGATGGTCTTCCTCAACCAAATCTTGAATTCCTTTTGGGACCTTTGTTTTCTCTCTGATGGAAGAGGTGAAAACTATTTGTGATTTGGTGTGTTGGGGACCATAACCTTCCTTATGTGTTAACTTATAGGGTTCCCATTATCCCCTATAGGTTAACCTGATGGGTATCCACTCATTAAGCTCATATTTGTTATCAGGTTTTAGAAATCTATGGGGTTCTAGTAATTAGATCACTTATAATGTAACCCCTGAAATAAATAGTCGATATCATTGTATCAAATATATGATGCTCACCTTAATTAGAAATTATAAATTTCTAACAATCTCCCACTTCGAATTCATATCCTCCTGATACAATTATATCACAGGTTCTTTAGGCGCGCATCCGTATGTCATTTACATTTAGACTTCTCCTTAATACAATCTGGTCCATCTCATATATCAACTATGAAACCACCGCGACTTTCATCACATGCAAGCGTGACTCGACTATAATGATCACAATATTAATATACTCAATGGCATAGATCAAATATGGATGAGTGACATGGAAATTTCATGCAATATGATGTCAAACATGTCTATTTCCAACTTGTCCTTCTTTGTTCTTTAGTGAGATCAATTCAAAGTCTTTAATTGTAACACAATAGTTGTTAGGTATCAGTGGTTACAATACACCTAGAAGGGGGGGGTTGAATAGGTGTCGCGGTTAGAATTACCGCTTTTCGCAAATCAACACTTAATGCTGAATCAACCCTATTTAATCGATTAAGGACAAAAGGATAATCGATTATAAGCACAGTCTTAATCGATTAACACAAAAAACAGTTTTAAACAGAAACTATTTTAATCGATTAATAGAAACAGTATAATCGATTAACACAGGAATATTAATCGATTAAACAGAACCAGTAAGCAATTACAGAAACGATTAAATGCGAAACAAATAACCGATAACAGAACGAATACAGAGCTTACAAATTTGTATATCAGAATAGCTTGCAATACAACAAAAGAACAGAATGTATTAGTTGAATCAAATATACAAATTAAATCGATTGAAAAACAGTAAAGAGAGAGAGAGAAACAAATCCTGCAAATCGAATTTTTATCCTGGTTCGTTTGCTGTCCACTGCAAACTACATCCAGGCCTCCCGGCTGACTTGGGAGATTTCCTTCACTATAATCGAATCAATGTAATTTACAAACACATTATCCAATTACAACACTTAGCAAATGACAAGAAATCAAAGAAACTATCCAATGGTTTGACTCCCTTCCTACCGATAAAGAAAACGTTTCTTTCGGCGTAGCCCCAGCCAAAGAATCTCTCGTTCTTTCCTTTTCTTACACTCTAAGCTATGAAGAAACACACAATCTCTACTGGTGATACGACACCAAGAGATTCCCTTTCACAACAATTACACAAGAATTACAAGAGTAATATTAAGCTATACCTAAGCTCAAATACAACATGAAGGCTTTACTCTAATGCACATTTAACACAAACACATGTGAAATGACAAGTATTAGTTATGAAAACAGAAGTTACAGAATTATAAAATTCATGAAAAACGCATCAAAAATATGCATGAACATGTGAGGGAAAACATGAGAGATTATAACATGAAATGCACTCAATCCTAAAGCAAGGAATCTCTCATTTCTAAACTCACTAATGCAATTAACAAATAGATGCAGCAATTAACACGTAGAATGCTCTAACTCTCTAATAAATGCAACATGCAACTTATGAGATTAATTCTGAAAACGCAGTTTATAAAGAATCAGTCCAGAACCCCAGATAATCGATTAAATACCTTCTTAATCGATTAACGGGACTAAAAATCATAACTGATTCTGTTTTTCAGTTTTTCAGTTTTAACAACTTAAAAATCAGTTAGGTTAATCGATTAACGTAAACCTTTAATCGATTAACTGCATTACAAAAACGTGTTCCAGTGGCAACCACTTTACACAGCAGTTGGGTTAATCGATTAAAGGTATGGTTAATCGATTAACACTAAATAAAATATGTATTTTCAAATAGAAAACATCAAATATGTTATGCACTTAGATAATACATGTTTGACACTTAGTTTTATGCCTAGAATGCATATATACATGTATTTATGTAATGCATGAACATATTATCAAATGAACATATCTCATGGATGAAATGATTTAAAGATAAATGCATATGAGACATGTTTTAGGTGCCCTAAGCCTTCGACTCAACTTAAACTAGAAACTAGTCTAAGCCTAGTACCAAATAAAAGACTCAAGCACGTTGGATTGTTGGTTATCTTCAAGCACTTTTAGGCACACGTTGTCCTCATCAAAACCATGACGTTCAAGGAGAGCTTTCCAAAGTGTTCCTCTTGACATGCACACTTTCAATCTCCCCCTTTTTGATGATGACAAACTCTACATCAAGTTGTATCCTAAGGAACAACACCCATATGAGCAAAATGATCATTAAAGAATTTAAGTACCAAACCCTTAGTCAGTGGATCAGCTAGCATAAAATTTGTCCTTATATGTTCTATGGAAATTTGTCCATTTTGAACACTTTCTTTAACAACCAGAAACTTTATGTCAATGAATTTTGACTTTGTAGAACTCCTATTGTTGTTGGAGTAAAGAACCACAGACTTGTTGTCACAATAAATCCTCAATGGTCTTTCAATACCATTGACCACATGTAAACTAGTGACAAAATTCCGCAACCATATGTCATGGTCTGATGTTTCAAAACAAGTCATGAACTCCGCAAACATGGTTGAAGGGGCTAAGAGTGTTTGTTTTGCAGACTTCCAAGAGATAACACCTCCAGCCAATACAAACACATATCCGGAGGTGAATTGTCTACTGTCTACGCATCCAGCAAAATCAGAGTCAAAGTACCCAATGATCTCTAAATTCTCAGACCTCCGATAAGTGAGAATGCACTCTTTTGTTCTCTTCAAGTAACGCATAACACGTTTGACTGCCTTCTAATGATGCATTCCAGGATTACTCAAATATCTGTCCAAAACTCCCACGACAAATGTTATGTCGGGACGTGTGCAAACTCGAGCATACATTAGACTTCCTACTGCAGATGCATAAGGAATCTTTTACATCTCGTATCTTTCAAGGTCATTGTTGGGGCACTGTTCGAGACTAAATTTGTCTCTCTTAGCTATAGGGGTATCCCCTGATTTACTGTCTTTCATGCCAAATCTATCCAGGACTTTATCTATATAGCTTTCTTGTGATAACCTTAGGATACCTTGAGAGTGATCTCTCAGTATGTGAATACCTAATACAAAAGAAGCTTCCGCAAGATCTTTCATTTCAAAATTCTTCATTAGAAATCTCTTGGTCTCATGCAATAGTCCTATATCACTACTAGAAAGTAGTATATCATCGACATATAATACCAGGAAGATAAATTTACTCCCACTGAACTTTTGGTATACACAATCTTCAACTTTATTTGCCTCAAAACCATACGAGGTAATAACTTGATGAAATTTGTGATTTCATTTACGAGAATCTTGTTTCAGCCCAAAGATAGATTTCTTTAATTTGCATACCATAGACTTTGAGCCAACTGACACAAAGTTTTCTGGTTGAACCATATAGATTATTTCCTTAATGTCACCATTAAGAAAGGCAGTCTTAACATCCATCTGATGTAGCTCTAAATCAAAATGAGCTATTAGTGTCAATATTATTCTAAAAGAATCATTCGAAGATACTAAAGAGAAGGTTTCTTTATAATCAATGCTTCTTTCTGAGTGAAGCCTTTAGCTACTAGACGAGCTTTATATCTGTCAATATTACCCTTTGAATCCTTATTAGTTTTAAATATCCATTTGCAACCAATAGGTTTCGCACCTTCAGGTAATTCGACAAGATCCCAAACGTCATTATCATGCATAGACTTCATCTCATCCTTCATGGAATCGATCCACTTTTGAGAGTTAGAACTTTTCATGGCTTGACAAAAGTTCAATGGATCATCTTCTTGTTAACCCAATGGGGTCCTCATGTTCTTGAAGAAATACAATATAATCATCAGGAATTGCACTTCTCCTCTCTCTAGTGGATCTCCTTAATGGTATTTCTACTTCTTGAGGTTGTTGAATTTGTTCTATAGGTACTTGAGGGAGAACCTCATTGTTGTCTTGTTCTGAAATATTGTCGGGGAC
>NC_032025.1:12190706-12233897 GCF_001865875.1 Lupinus angustifolius | reverse complement strand
AACATTATCTTCTATTACCGAATTTATTCCTTAAATGATAATAGGCACAAGAACTTGTTCACTATTAGTGACAGGTTCTTCCTCAAAGACAACATTCTTTATGTTCTCTTCCTTCCCAAAATAAACTTCCTCAAAAAAAGAGTCTTGAAGTGGGATCATAAAATTTATAGCTCCACGAGTGTTCAGCATTGCCAACAAAATAACAGCTAACAGTTCTTGAGTCCAGTTTTCTTTCATGCGACCTATAAGGTCGCGCCTCAACTGGACAACCCCAAATGTGAAAGTGTTTTAAGCTTGGCCTTTTATTAGTCCAAAGCTCATATGGGGTTTTGTTAACTGCTTTACTTGGCACCCTATTAAGGATGTAAACTGCGATCTTTAAAGCTTCCTCCCAAAGAGACTCTGCTAAAGAAGCTTAAGAGTTCTTCTCACCATATCCTTAAGAGTTCGGTTTCATCGCTCAGCAACACCATTCATGCTAGGTTTGCCTGACATAGTGTATTGCAGAACAATTTCACATTCTTTTAGGGGGGAAACACAAATAACCATTTCACAGTATCCTTATTGTTCTTTCTTATCTTATTCTGAGAGGTCATATCTAAGTGAGCACTTTAAGTCTTATCTCTATGTAGTCTCTCTTCCTCTTGCACATAGTCCATCTGAGTGTTATAACTCACTTTCAATTGCCCAATGTGTGCAGGAAACGAGATCAAAACCAAGTGCACGAACAAGTCATCACCAAGCTCTAACTTAAGTGACTTGAGTTTTGATGCGATAGATTAGACATCTCCATAATGTACTCCCTTATGTTCCATTTGCCTTTATACTTCATGGAGATGAGTTTAGCCAAAAGGCTACTCGTCTCCACCTTTTCATTTATGGCAAAGTATGGTTCTATTTCTTCGAGGAACTTCCTTGCACTCTGACCCTAAAAAATAGAGCCCCGAAACGCTCTTGGAATAGAGCGTTTCATGATCATTAGACACATTTAGTTAGAGTGTTCTCATTTCTCAATTTTAACCTCATTGAGGATTTCCATAGTAGAAATGAGTTTCTCCACCTGAAGTGACAGATCTAAATCCATACAGCCAAGAATAATTTCTACGGCTTCCTTATAGACCTTAAAGTTTGTCTCATTCATCAATTAGATGTTCTTAAATTGAGCAGAAATATTTGCAGCACTAGTAAAAGAACAAAACAAATTGCAATCATTCTTGCAATTAAACTAACATTCAACTTTAATACTTAAATTCAAATGATAATAGGGCATATCACGAGTTACCCAGCACAATATTAATATTTTGTCTTTGGACAAAAATAATAATTTGAAAGTGGTACACTCAATGTAGTAATCCAACATTGATAATCAGTCTTGTCAAACAATAAGCATTTCTTTAGACCGACTTACTATTCACATGGAAAGCCATATGATTATCGCATATTTATTGCTACAAGTATGTTTTTAATTTGGGTCAAATAGTAATCTTCTTTTGGGCCGATCACTATTCGCATAAAATGAAAACATACCGTTGGCTTGATATTTCATATCAATCACTAATGATACTCTTGTTTGTAATGGTCAAACATTGATCATAATATATGTCAAATAATAAACTTTTCTTTGGACTGATTTATCATTCACATATGCAACCTTATAATAATCACATGTTAATCATCACATGTGTGTATATAATCCGGCCAAATAATAATATTTCTTTGGGCCAATTAATACTTTAATGGATGCATATATGCACTAACATTTGACATTTATTATGAACAATAATAGAAAAGATGTCACTTTGGCGACTTCTTGTTTAATAGGTTTACTTAAAATGTCAATCAATTTTATTTTCTAAAATAAAAATCATTTTGTTGAGTTTGATTCAACATAACCTTACTCCAAAACATATATTATTTATATCCACATATAAATACATATATTTATTATAGCTTATTGATAGCATTTTATCATTCTCATCACAAGAACTGCATTTCGAATTTTAGTGATCGTCCTTTCGAATTTTCCATTAAAAAATATTATCGTTTATTACATGATTAAACATGGCAGAGCAAACTGTCCAAACAAAAACAATGCTTCAACAATAGCAACCACTTAATAATGCAATCAGCCACTAACCAATGCAACAAACCATAAGTGTTGCAACCATTTAAACAAACAAGTCATGTAATATATATAAAAGAAGACATGTTCACATAATAGACTCATTACAAGATACCTAGCACAACATCAATTTCTAGTCTTTGGACAGAGAAATTAATTTGTAAGTGGTACTCTCACTATAGGAAAATATCTTGTTAGCTACTACTTTTTTGTCACACTAGATGGTCCGTGTCAAAATTGATACTAAGACCAACCCATTAGCTACCGTTAGTTGGGCATGTGCCACAAAGACCAACCCATTTTTCCATCCCTTCATTTTTCATCTCTCCTCTATCCCTTCATTTTCTTTTCCATCTCCCCTCTTCGTGAAAGACCAACCCATTTTTTTACTCATTTTCTGCAAATAGGCATACAAAGAAAAAAATCACCCCTCTTCATAAACCCGAATCCATTAGTTTCTCTCTCTGGTCGCGACTTGGCTTCTTCCTCTTCGTGTTTTCCTTATATCTCAAAACAAATCTAGATCCCAAACTCCATTGCGTTTTTGAGATATACGCTTTCTCTTCACTTCTCGCTTTGGTTCTCATTCACAATTCTCGTTGTTTCTATCTCCAAAAGGTTAACTGTTAACGTTTTTTCTTTTCTACTCATCGTTTTCAATTTTGATCTGTATTTTGATTTGAGAAATGAGATTTGTGTTGGATTTGATCGTTGCTAGGTTTTTAGGTGCAAGTCTATGGAATTGAGTTTTTATTTTAGTGGATCGCTTCGATGAATTGAAGAATTTTTTATTTGCTTTTATTGTTGTTGTATTTAATGCTTCTTGAAATAGTGAGGTGAAAGCTTCAACTAACTAGTTCCTACAATCAACAATTCAAATTCAGCTTCAACCAACTAGTTCCTACAAAGCTTCACTCTTCAATAACTCAAATCTAGGTTCAAACTTCAAATCCCTTAATCTGTATGGATACTTTTATTTTTATGCCGATCTAAAATTGTTTGTACGTTACTCTAGATTTTATCTGTATAAATGATTTTTTTGTAGTATTTCTTTTGAAGTTAATATAAAGACATATGGAAGTGTTTATTTAAAATTCGGTAAATCTTAAATATATTGTCATAAGTTTAAAGTTCATATACCTAGCAAGCTTAAACCTCCTTTCAGATTAGGATTAAGAAGTTCATGGCCAAGCACATATGCTTCTATGTTAACATTAGGTTGCAGTAGAAACAGTGAGGACAATTGAACATCACTTCAAGGGATGTGTAAAATGAACCAGTGGGTTATGTGGTTAGGACTTTAGATGTGTAATTTTAGAGAGAGAAAGAGCAACGAAGAGTGTGATATACAACACAATTTAATGTCATGTGTATCTACAACACAGCTGAATGAAGACAATTGAATGTGACTATTGGAGCCAAGAAAAGGAACAATCCAGAAGTTGTAATGATACCCATCTTCGTTCTCTTTCCTTTCACTAAACAACTTGGTTATAATCCTTATAATAGTTATTTCGTACACAATGATGATAATGAATTTTTTATCCATCATGTCATACAAATTACTCAAACTTTGAAGATGTAGCCTAACTGTAGTAGTTTGATTTAAGAAAAATAGAAATATATAACTCATGGAGGAATATACCAGTTTGATAAAATAATTAATGTGGATGAATAGTTAAATCATCAGAAGAGTTATACACAAAAAAATCATTGTCTGAAAAATTGAATCTAAGTATAAAGGAATTTAACAATGAACTGTTCTACTCTAAATGATATTGATGAAATTGTTAAAGAGATGATTATAAATGAATAGTTTTCTTATTCATGTTTGTAATAAGCTATACTATATATAGGGAGCGACTCACGTGAGAACATTGCGTTATTGTGAGAAATTAGAACAATTAATATCTATATAAATATTTTGCATGTCTTTATATTCTGCATTTTTTTTAAAAAACTATTATAATCTGTTAACAGAGCTCAAAAGTAGTTCTTTGTTGTGGCTACTTGGGAAAATAGCTTGAAAGCATCTCTTGATGCTGAGCTGAAAAAAATTAAGGTAATATTTAAGTTGTTGTTAAGTTAATCATTAACGTGATCACATTGCTTTTTCTATTATACATGACATCATGATGCATGTTGGCACAACACTACACTCACACGAGCTTCAACCAATTCTGTTACATCAATTGTTGCTAGCAAACCATGAGAATACATTTCTTTTGCTCCTGCATTTGCATTTGTGAATTAAAAGTTGAAAAAAAAATCAGATACTATTATGTTACAACTAGATATAATTAAAAGTATACCCTGAAATATAAGGTATGTAAGGATCCCCTGAAATGGCCAAATGAAGTTATGTCTACCCTTGATTTAATAATGTACCTAGAATCTCAAATTGTTAAATGATATAAAGTTAGATTGAACAAATCCCTCAACCTTAAGATATCTTCCAATTGAGATAAATCAAATCCCAAATTGTTGGTGGAACTGAATAATAGTTATGTTGAATTTACGGTGGTATATCCCACTTATGTATTATGTTATTGTTGGTTTGCTTTTCTTATGATATGTTTGTTTCTGTTCTCACTAGCTGTGAGAGAGAACCTTTTGAGTCCTTTTTAGAAAATTAAACTGAGATCTATGATGTATTGACTGTTTAATTTTTGTTGAAATGAAAGTTTAAGGTTTTTCTTCAATTTGATTTCTCCTCCGTTACAATGGAATGCCTTTATTTTCATTGCTTGTTCTCTCTGTTTTTAGAAATACAAAATGCATGGTTCGCGCTGCAGCTACTTCTCTTCTTTTTAGTCAACGCGGCCATATTTGTGTATATAAAAAGGGCAGGTTAACAAATGTCTTCAGGGATTGTTTAAGGATGCAAAAAGAATAAATTTGTATTGTAAAGTGATGCTTACCATATCAAAATGTGTTGAATTTGATTGTCTAATGTTAACCACTTAAGCTACTCATTTCATATACGTAATAATATTTCAAAACGATGATATTTGATGTGGAAGAGGGTGGCTAGAATCTGGATCTCCTTCTTGAATCCTACTAAGAGTTGGTGTTGGATTATCTTGGATGGGTACCCAAAAAGAATGAATTGCAAGTTGGTTTTTCTTTATTTTTTGAATGCAATCATTGTATTTAATGCTATGTTATTTAGTACGTGAAATATATGTTAGTTATGCTTGAGAGGTTTATCTTTTTTACCAATTGAATGGTGATAGTTTCTTTTCGGGTTTTCGAAGTATCTCATCTCTAACCTCATCCAATTTAGTATTACACGGTGAATTAGTAAACAAAGCCCTGGCCAAACATACAATAATTATTAACTAATTAAAAATAATTTAAATTCACCCTTGATAGTTAGGTTGACACTATTTATATTCCAATTTATCTATTATTTTTATTTTTATTAGTTCAAAAGTCTAATTGTCCCACTTGAATTATAACATGTATACCAGGATTATCTGAGAGATATTTATTATTTTTATTGGCAATTGTTAGTATGTTAGTATTTTATTGTAAGTGACATTTAACTCTTTCAACCTCTTCGAACTCACAATCTTCTGCACTCCATTTCTTAAGTTTTATAATTATTTTTGTTGTTGTTGCATGTCTAAGTAATAATCAACTAACTTGAGTTTATACTGAATTCATAAGTGGAATTCTTCAACTAATATGACTGAATTTTAAAAACACTATGGTTTAATTTGTCATGCATGCTTGCATTGAGGTAATACTTAAGTTGTTGTTAAGTTAATCATTTAGTATCTCTAATGATTTAGTAATTGAATTTAACATCAAAAACAGATTCACACAGTTATGATGGATAAGAGTTAGATTGAGAAACCAATTAGATCAAAGGAGTTCTTGGATGGGGTGGTGCAATTTTTGGATTTCGCCATTTCAAATGTACCTATAAATGATCAAATTCTATGTCCTTGTATTATATGTGGATTTCTTAAAATGGGTAATAGAATTGAAGTGGTTAGTCATCTACTTCAAAAAGGGTTTCCAGAAAGTACACATTTTGGTACATGCATGGGGAAAAGCATGTGCAAGATAATATTGAAACTACAACTCAACCTCAACCACAAGAGTGGGTTAGACAATATCCAATGCAAGATATGTTAGATGATGTTTTTGGCATCTTTGATGATAGTGGAATTCAAGATTCCGGCCACTCAAATATACCAAATGATGACCAGCCTAGGGGTGATGCAAGTAAAGCCCAACAAGAAAAAATAAAAGAGCAATTAGGTGATGGAAATGAAGAATTGTACCCTGGTTGTAAAAAATATAGTAAAATATCATTCATTGTTCTATTGTATCATATAAAAGTCTTATGTAGTGCAACTGACAAAACATTTTCTATGATCATTGATCTTTTAAATGATGCTTTTCCCCATGCTAAACTCCCAGCATCTTTATACGAGGCAAAAAAGTTGATTAAGAAGTTAGGTTTAAGCTATGAAAAGATTCATGCATGTCCGAACAATTGCATGTTATATTGGGGTTCATTGGAAGACAAGAAGAGAGATAATTGTAAGATTTGCAATGCATCTAGGTGGAAATCTAATGGAAATATTAGTGGTGCAAATGATATAGTGGTTGGCCAAAATAAAAAATATATACCAGCAAAGGTCTTAAGGTACTTCCCACTTATACCAAGATTGCAAAGATTATACATGTGTTCTAAAACTGCAGAGCTTTTGAAATGGCATGCTAAAAAGGCAAACCCGGATGGGTTGGTAAGACATCCGAGAGATAGTAAAGCATGGAAGGAGTTTGACAAAATGTATCCGGACTTTGCTTTAGATTCTCGTAATATACGGCTTGCATTAGCTACAGATGGTTTCAATCCATTTGGAACTTTAAGTTCTAATAATAGCATTTGGCCTGTGATGTTGTATGCTTACAATTATCCTCCATGGTACTGTATGAAGCAAACTTCTCTCATAATGTCGATGATAATTCCTGGTCCTAAGATGCCTGGCAATAGTATTGATGTTTACTTGCAGCCCCTAGTTTCAAAGTTACAAAAATTGTGGAAAGGAGTGGAAGCTTATGATTCCTCTACAAAAGAATCATTTCAAATGCGTGCATCATTGTTTTGTACTATTAGTGACTTCCCAGGTCTAGACAACTTATCTGGATGGAACACTCATACATCACTTGCTTGTCCATCATGTAATTTTGATACAGAGTCTAAATGGCTAAAGTTTGGCGGAAAATATTGCTTCATGGGACATCGTCGATATTTACCACTAGATCATAAGTATAGGATCAATAAATCATCCTTTGATGGTTCTATTGAGCTTAGACCTGCCCCTATCCCGCCATCCATCGTGTAATTTTGATACAGAGTCTAAATGGCTAAAGTTTGGTGGAAAATATTGCTTCATGGGACATCGTCGATATTTACCACTAGATCATAAGTATATGATCAATAACTCATCCTTTGATGGTTCTATTAAGCTTAGACCTTCCCCTATCCCGCCTTGAGGTTCAACTATGTTGCGAGATATAGAATCGGGTCGTAAAAGGCCCCGTGATGAGGTTAAGAGTGAAAACAACCCACCACAATGGAAGAAAAAGGGTATATTTTGGGATCTACCTTATTGGAAACATCTTCTTATTCGTCATTGCCTTGATATGATGCACATAGAGAAAAATGTTGGTGACAATGTATTATTCACAATACTTGATGACAAAAGTAGAACAAAAGATAATCTTAAAGCTCGTAAAGACTTACATGCAATGGGAATTAGAGAGAAGCTTCATCCATATCCGAATTCCTCTAAGTTTCCTCCATCATGCTTTAAAATGAAAAATCAAGAGAAAGATATCTTTCTAAAAATTCTTAAAAGTGTGGTATTTCCGGATAGTTTCTCATCAAACATTTCTAGATGTGTTGATTTAAAGAAACGCAAGATCTCTGGACTAAAGAGCCATGATACACATATTCTGATGAAACATATTTTTCCAATTTACTTTAGAAGATCTCTTCCTAAAGAAGTTACTTCAGTGTTGATTGAGCTATGTAACTACTTTAGAGAATTATCAAGAAAAGTTTTAAATGTCAAATATTTAGAGAAACTCCATCAACGAATTTTTTTGACCCTTTGCCATATGGAAATGATATTCCCTCCATCCTTTTTCACTATCATGGTTCATTTGGTCATTCATCTTGGGGAGGAAGCAATGATTGCTGGTCCTGTACATTATAGATGGATGTATCCTATTGAAAGGTAAATTTTTAGTTTACATGCTTAGTTATTTATTTTATTAGGACTTGAATGTTGATTCATTTTCTTTTTGTTCTAGGACTCTTGGCCATTTAAAATCATATGTTCGTAACAAGGCTGCACCAGAAGGTTGTATAGCTGAAGGGTATATTATGGAAGAATCTCTAACTTTTTGTTCCAGATATTTTCTGAATGGTGACATTGAAACAAGGTTCAATCGACCAAGACGCAATGACGATGATATTGGGGTCAATGTTTTTAGTGAATCTACTATCTTTTCAAATATATTTCCTATATTGGGAAAATCTATTTATTTTTTCTTTACCACCCATTGAGAAGCTACAAGCTCATCGTTATGTGTTAACTAACTGTCAATTGGTTGATACATTTTGCGAGTAAGTTATATGTTCTTATTAATAGTTTATTTTCATACTATAATGCATTTCAATATCAAATATGTGATAACTATTAACTTCCTCATACAGAAAGTGTAAAACTGAGGTCACAAGGATGCATCGTGGGCAAAGAAACTCCACAAAAGTTGTGGAAGAATATGTACACAAGCATTTCCACGAGTGGTTTAAAGAATATTTAAGAATATATATATAATTTCACCTAACTTTTGTTTATGCTCAAAAGCTCATGAGTGTAAGTAGTTGTCCTTACCTTTCAACAAAATAATAGGTTGCGAGAAAAGAAGATCCAGATATTACAAGTGAAATTGAATGTCTTGCAAAAGGGCCAAATAATATTTCTCGAAGATTTGATGGGTATAATATCCATGGATTTAAATTTCGAACAAAGAGGAAGGAGCAAGGATTGAGAACACAAAATAGTGGTATTGTTATGTCTGCTGTAACTAAGAGATTTTCAAGTGGTAAGGAACCTATTGAAATATCAAGTGATGTTATGTACTACGGGAAATTGGTTGACATAGAGTTAGACTACTATGGTAAGTTAAGGGTTGTGCTATTCAAATGTGATTGGGTAGACACTACACTTAACAAGGGAATCAAAATTGATAAATTTGGGATAACAAGTGTAAACTTTTCATGTTTAATACACACCGGTGCAAATGAAGCAGATGAACCATTCATCCTTGCAACTGATGCTAGAATGGTATATTATATTGATGATCCAGTTGATCAAGGTTGGTGTTGTGTTTGCCACATGAAGCCTAGAGACATCTATGATATGGGTGATCTGAACTTTGAGGACTTAGAAGAGTCATCAATGGAAGACATATCTTTTTGTGAGCAACATTTGGAGAACATCGAAGAATTACAATTAGTGCAGGAAGGTGTAAATGAACAAGAACAAGAAAAACATGGATCAAATAATGATGAAGATTGTGATAATTTTAGTGATGATGAAGAAGGAAGAATGTTAGAGTAGTTTAATATCCTATATTATGTACTTGACAATATAAAATAGACTTTTTTTACAATTTGTGCCACACTTTTTGCATTATATCTTTAATAATTCATGTTATGATTCATTTAGTATATATTTTGTTTCTTGTTATAGTTCTTTTCTTAGCAAATTGTGCAGGTAATTGGTTCAAAATGAAGCATGCGAATTCAGGACAAGTAATGCTAGAAAATCTACGAGGAAAAAAGGTGAAAACAATAGCGAAAATACCCAAAATATGCAACAACAAACTAGTGACAATCAAGAGGGTGTTGAACATGCACATGTGAACACAAACGATGCTTCATATGGTGATGACAACTTTGAAACCTCCTCAAACTCTAATGAAACTCAATCAAAAGATAGAGAAGAACCCTTATTTGTCAAGGTTAAAGGTAAGAGCAATATTCCATTAGCTTCAATATGTTATTATGTGTTTACCTTTAATACTTTGCTTCTTGTACATAATTGCAGATACCTCTTCAGGAGAAATTGAAACTCGAAAAATGCAAGCAATTCAGGTTTGGCATTTGGAAAAAACTAAAAAAGTTATTGTGGAACTCAATGGTTATGGACAAGGCAATGACAATGGCTCAAACTTACTTGTGAGGTTTCTTGGTAAACTAGCTCAAAACTCAACAATTTGTCCTATTTATGTTAAAAGATGGGATTGGATGTCAAAGGATAATAGATACCAACAATGGAAATATATTGAGGTAATTATTTAAAAAATTTGCAATTTTAATAATTTTTTCCTATTGTCATTGAAAATTGACTAGCGTATTTAATAATGTGTGAAGGAAAATTTTGAGTTTGATTATGTTGCTGGAGTCAAATGGGCTATGAGTACTCTAGGTGAAAGATGGAGGGCCTATAAATATAGGTTAAGGTGTAAGTATTTCTATCCTAATAAAAGTAAGGAAGACATAAAAGGAAGACATACTTGCTAATCCTCGTCCAGGTTCAGATTGTGCTGATTGGACTGCATTTGTGCATCATTATAAGGAGGATAAGATGAAGGTAAACATTATGTTGTGAAGTATTTAATTTCTCCAAGACTTGTATTTTTTTAATATAATGACTACAATGTTTGGCAATTGTAGAAACAAAGTTTGGCGAACACTAGAAGTCGCAAAAATCTTAAAGTTTCCCATGCTGGTGGTAGTATGAGCAATGCAAGGAGAGGTCGTCAAATGGTAAGTTGTCCTAGGTAATTGTATTATTGTAAAGAATGAAGTTTTGTGAATGTAAAAACTTATGTTTCATTGGTTGTGTTAGGAGCTAAAATTGCAAAGACCTGTATGTCGTGGTGAGGTTGTTTTGTCAACTTTATTGAAGAAGGATGGAAGCTATGTAAGCGAAGAAGGAAAAACTCTAGCTGTAAGTAATTTAAAGTCTTTTCATACATGATGTGTTACATATGTCCTAAAAAGTGTATCATTTTTAGAACCATTTCCTAAGTTGTGAAATGGATAATGGTATGCAGTTAGTTAGGTAGGCAAACGCATAATATCATTTTGTCCTTTCTGATTCTATTGATGCAATTTTCCATTATAGGTTACTGCCATGCAATTTGCATTTTGCCACTATATAAATTATTAATTTCTTGTTATTTAATAGGATAAAATATCAGAGCATTTACCTCAAGATCAAGAAAATGTCACTACTTCAGGTGTTTCATCAAAGGTATTTGCTCATCCTAATGATGCAATTGGAAAAGCATATGGAGCTGAACATTCAGGTCGAGTGCATGGTTTGGGCACTGGTATTTGTCCCTCCAGTGTTTTTGGAACGTCTAGACATTTTACTGGTTTTTTGAATTCTAGTGGCTCTAGTCAACATGTTGAAGACTTGAAGAAATATGTACAAACTTTAGAAGTAAAACTATCAGGGTATGAAGAGACCAAGGAGCAACTTGCACATACTCAGAATCGTTTGGCTACTCTTGAGAAGTTTCTAGTCGAAAAATTTGGTAGTGAGTTAACCACTTTCGCTCGTGATGTTCCACCATCTTAGATATGGTTTCTTAAAATTCATGAACTTATATGATCATAACATTTTGCATTTTGTGTTTATCAGCATTTTTGAATGTTAAACATTTGGTAATTGTATAAGATTCAATTTTATTATTATTAGCTAGCAAATATTTAATTTTATTATAAATTTACCATTATATTATTGAAAATAAAGATTGTGAGACAATGACACATTTGGATCATGAGAGGAGTATGTAAGAAAGTAACTTTAAATAAATTTAATTAGCCACGGATGTATTGTGGAAAAATAAGCAACTTAGCCACGGTTGTGGTGTGGCAAAATCAGAAACTTAGCCACGGTTCGACTGTAGCTGAATTAAACAAACTGTGGCTAAATAAATGTTACCACATTTCACAGAAGTGTAGCGAAATAATATAATGACTGTGGCTAATTTTTAGTAACACCATTTCTTGCCACAACAACATTAAGTGTGGCCACTCAATCTAGCTACGGTTTTTTCCCACTTTAGCCACGGTTGAAATTGTGGCTAACAGGAAGTTTTACTGTAGTGTCTCAACGTAATGATCAAATATTAACAATTAATTCTATCAAACAATAGTCTTTCTTTAGACCGACTATTATTCACATGAAAAAAAACTTTATAATTGTTACATATTTATTATCACAAGTATGTTATTATTTGGCCAAATTGTGTCTTCCTTTGTGTCGAACACAATTCACATAAATAATATCATACTCATCCATGTAATTTCAATTAATTTCGACAATAGAGGTTACTTTGGCAACATATTGTATTAATTAATTCAAAATAATTACCAGACAAAAGAAAAACACAATATGAGTCAATTAAAAAAATTGGAATTAAAATCTTCAGATTTGATATCTTTTATGATTAACAAATCTAATCCCACAATATAACAATATAATTCCAAATCAAACAATGCAAGTTATTATAGAAATAGTGCAAAGAAAGCATTTGGATATAAACATTTGCACAGATACAATAGCAATACAAGTCACTAAAAGTATGTACACTTTGATTATCATAGAACAAATATGATCATTTCACTACACACAAAAATTTGTGCCGCACGAGAATAGTACCTTGAATCCAATTGCACAATTCAAAATTTTCACAAATAAATCTTTCTGCAGCGGAAGCAAAAAAACACACAACTAAACAAAATAGGTGATTGTTCACAATCTAATATCATAGAACAATATCATCAATCAGATTGCATAAATTTAAGTTATAAAAATTCTGCAACAATCAACAAAAGTAGTATGACAACAGTACCATCAATTAGATTGCATAAATTTAAGTTATAACTATTCTGCAACAATCAACAAAAGTAATATGACAAAATAATACCACACAACATTGTCATTCTGAATTTATCACAAAAGAATCATGATGTGCATACATGATTCATCAAGGAAAACAAAATGTTTCTTTACATTTATCACAAAGCTATTAAATCTTGCATATTTAATTCCATTTCAATATCTTTTTGTGTAATGCATGCCAGTAATGTAATCCATGATAGTAATGCAACATTCATATTGCAGAAGCATATAATAAAACCAGTATTTTATTGAAAAACAATTCAAATCCTAAATACCCAATCTTTATGACATGATAGTGGAAGCATAAAATCCCCAAATTAAAATTAGGGTTCATACAAGATTTGGGAAAACACCCTGTATGGAGAATCATAAAATTCAGAATCTATGCTCTGATACCACTTGTTGGGAATTCCTTATGATTGGTGAAATACCAATCCTAAGATCTTGAATCTCATAATTCTCACACACATATATGAAAATTAGGGAAGCATAAAATCCCCAAATTAAAATTAGGGTTCATACAAGATTTGGGAAAACACCCTATATGGAGAATCATAAAATTCAGAACCTATGCTCTAATACCACTTGTTGGGAATTCCTTATGATTGGTGAAACATCAATCCTAAGATCTTGAATCTCATGATTCTCACACACATATATGAAACAAATGGTGCAGTGTCATATCTGAATCCATGTTCTTTGATCTACTCATTTGATATACTTTTGAGAGATTTTTTGATATGATGGTCTTCCTCAACCAAATCCTGAATTCCTTTTGGGACCTTCGTTTTCTCTCTGATGGGGAGAGGTGAAAACTATTTGTGATTTGGTGTGTTGGGGACCATAACCTTCCTTATGCGTTAACTTATAGGGTTCTCATTATCCCCTATAGGTTAACTTGAAGGGTATGCACCCATTAAGCCCATATCCGTTATCAGCTTTTAGAATTCTATGAGGTGTTAGTAAATCACTTATAATGTAACCCCTGTAATAAATAGCCGATATCATTGTATCAAATATATAATACTCACCTTAATTAGAAATTATAATTTTCTAACAAACGTAATTGAGAGTTTCATATTAAGATGTTGTATAAACTTACTTGTCACAAAAGCTGTGAGAAGAAACAAATTTTGGCGGATGATTTTATATGTAGGGTAAAGTTAGAAAAAGATTTCTTATAGAGAAATAAGAGTAATGAAACTGGAGAAGGTGATGATGATGAAAGTTGATATATAAATATGGGAATTGATGATGTATGTTTACTTGAATAATTGATTATATAATGTACATTTATTTAAATTCTTAGGAATGATAATTATGTAACGTCTGCTATTAAGAATTTATATTTGTATTGGTCATTACAAAATTATCAATAAAACTACATACATAACAATTTTTTATCATATAGTTTTAAGACTTTTTAATTAATAGTAATCAATAAAAGCATGGGATGTACAAAATTAGCTTTCTTATCATTATATGTTAAAATTATATGATGTTTGGTAGGGTGAGTATGGGTCAGGTTGGGACGAGTTAAGGTTTATCCCTTACCCGGCTCAAAAAGGTGGTTGAGGTCATTTTTTGAACTCGAACTTGATGTTAACCTGATTCTAAATATTGACAGGGTCAGTGTTTAAATCCGAACTCAACCCTTGATCCAATTGAATATAGTACATACTTATTTTAGATAAAGCTTTCTCAATATTACTTAATATTATAAATTGTAATTTGACATATAAAATGATATATGTATATATATATTATTAATCATGTATATATGATAAAAATATTAGAGAATCAATATTACTTTCGACTAGGGCTGGCAATGAACCGAACCAACTCGGTATTCATTTGAAACTTGATTCGTTATTTAACTCGATAAACTTGATTCATGAACCAAATGAGTTGAGTTTGAGGTGGAAATTGAGCTCGTTAAATAAACAAGCTGAACTTGAGTTGGATACAGTTCGACTCGTTATGTTCATGAGCTGGTACGTGTATATATGTATGTATACAGATACATACATATATATATATAAACTAATTTTTATTATCTATACATTATTTTTTATATTTATTACTATTATATTTATAAATAAAGTTATATTTATATATGTAAAACTTTTTATCGTATTTTTTAAAAAAGAAATAATTATTTGAGTTGTTCAAATGAACCAATTTGAACTGAGCTGAATAGTTCGTGAACTTTAACCCAGCCAAAATAGAGCTAAAAAAATAACTCTTGTCGAACTCGAGTCGAGTTTCGAGCCGAACCAATCCTTATCGAGCTGAACCGAGCTGAGCTTTGGTTCAACTCGGTTCAGCTCGTTTCTAGCCCTACTTTTGACCAAGAAGGTGTCATTATTCTTTACATAATTGAATAGATACACATACAAACATGATGAGTGAGTGACAATAGGATGAGTTAGGTCGGGTCATGTTTGGTCCTTTCTTAGCCCTAAATATTGACTGGGTCTAATTTTTAAACTCGAACTCGACACCCGACCATATTTGAGCTTGATCATGATCGGGTCATATTGAATGAGAGGGTAGAGGGTAGAATCGAGTTCTGTTCACCCTTAATATCTAGTAATGTAAAATCATCAATCTATTCAATTTATATATATATATAGTATACTCAAAAACATGATTGTCCATCTTCTACTATGTATGCATATAAATATCAGATAACCATTGTTGAAAAGTTGGTGAGGTAGGTGGCCGCAACAACTATAATATGAAGGAACATATTTTGGCGGTGGCCATGCTCTTGGAAAAATAAAAATAAAACCCAACTTATTTCATCAGTTTAACACTAAATATCATTGTAAAATAAATTAAAATACTTACGTGGCCCTGCCTTACGACGGAAACTTATCGTACATATGTACCTTGATTAATATATTATTATTTTGGTGTACATTTTAAAATATTTACTATTTTAGCTAAGTTTTATGGTAATCATGGGTGGAAGACGATTTATTATGAAATCGTGGTTGGGAGCAACCGGAGTCCAGAAAATCATGACTAGTGGCCGGGTTTTTGGATTTTTTTAATTTTAACTTTTTTTTTAAACTCGTGGCTGAAGGTCATGTTTCTCTATTTTTATTAAATCTATCTTCCCCTCTAAACTAATGAAGGAACTTAAGGAAACCTCTTCCTTTTTATTGTGTTATGCCATGTTTTGCATGGAGCACACATGCATTGAATTGAAGCACAATATTTGTGTTAGTGGTGATTAAGTCAACTCTGTAGAATATTGATTAAATGTAGGAACATGGAGCTATTAGCTTTTGTAACTAGTCATGAGTGTCCTCCTACACTACTCTAGTTTATGTTAACATGCCTGCCTATGGTACAATGTCGTTATAAATAGTAATAGATTTTATGCAATCAGGACTATTCAAATTAAATAGCATTTAATATCGGCAGGAGAGGAAGCTTTTTTTTTGCTAAGGAAGGTTTAATTTAGAAAACTTATATGATTTTTCCCTACACTCTTTATTAAATTTTTTATATATTTGTTAATGATTTTTTTTTACTATGTAAAGAATGAGTAGATCATCAATGAGTATAAAATAGATATAAGGGTGGGGGATGAAGAAAAAGAGCGAGAATGATGATATTAAAAGTGGGTACTCAAATATTGGAAGACTTTTTTTACAATTTCAATTCAAGGCAATTCATTTTTTTTTTTTACTTTACTTTACTATGCATTGACTTGCTAGCCAGTAGCTATGAACAGCCACATATCACCTCGAGCACAAATATGGTGCTTCAATTAAAGGAAGATGGTTCCTTCCTTAGTTAATAAGAGGTGGATATCTGTTGTCCCAAAACAGTGTATCACTTCATGTGTTATTGCTTGTGATTGGTCAGAAAAATAATTAATTATTAAAATTTTAATTTAAATATATTTTTTCAACCAATCATAAGCTGTAACACATGGAGTGACACACTTTATGGCACAACATATGCGCTCCCGTTCATAAGAGGGGGAAACAAATTTAAAACCGAAAAACGAGGTCAATAGTCATGTTGGGAATCCTTTCTAATTGGTGTGGAAGCAATATCAGTGAATCTTGGTAGATGAACCATTGAGTACAATAAATGATGGCTACTCCAAGGTCATGAAATTATTCATTGACTCTTGAAAATTATGAAGTTTAACTTAGAAAGTTGGAGTAACACTTTTAAAGGTGTCTTGAAAAGTATGACAACAATTAATCATCCATTATATCTTTATGATGAAGTCTTCCTTCTCTTCAAGAAAGTGTGAGGAAGAGATACAACAAGAAAGTGAGAAAGAACAACATAGAGAGAAAGTGTGAGAGTTTATATCCACTTAGTGTGAGATTTGTATTCCTAGTGAGATACTAGAGAGAGTTTGTATTTCCATCCTTTTTTGGTGAGATTGAGTGTTATCCTCTTAGTAAGAGAGTCAAATATTGTAATCTTACTTTCTATAGTGGAGATATTTTCTAGACTAGGTCCTGTGGTTATTTCCTGATAGACTTTTAAAAAAACTTTTATGAGTCTTTAATGGTTTATAAGAACCCCTTAATTTAGGACCTTAACATTATAACATTCACATGTGATAGAAGAATAGAGTAAGGAATACCTGGTTCCATTTGTTTTCCCTTTATGCACTTTTTGGTTGTCTTTCCGGTTGTTTTTGTTCTCACCTCTCTGACTTTCCTTTATGCGTTCCTTGATGATTAGGAACTCAGTTTCATTCATTCTCTATACGGCACTACACTTCCCTTTCTCAACCACCAGTGCTTCTATAATTCTCACTTTGTATTTCTATTCATGAGATAGCAAAGAATGGATTGAATGGATGTTTTTCCAATGCATGAGTGCCTCTATTTATAGGAGAGTTTAGGAGGAGATATTGGAGAAAGTAACTCATCCACTTTCACGGAAACTACCCATGAAGTGAGAGTGGAGGGAGTTAACAACACCCCCACTAGTTTGATCTATCAATTACCAACCATCATCACATTAGGCACTTTCATTCAAACTAGTAACTTCCAAGAACATGGACCACTAATTAGAATTAATCTAACAGTCTCCCACTTGGTCCATGTGATGACTTGAAGATTCATGACTTTAATTGCACACTTTAATTGAACCTTACAAATCATCATCCTTAATTGAATTGAAATGGTTGAATCATGGCGGTCACAAATTATATAAGGCAACCTGATCCCTTCCATGTATTACAATCAACTCAACTCAACCAACTTTAATTTGAGTCTTCATTTACCTTTCGAAGATTCACCAAGTTATCTCATTAAAATCATATAAGTACAATCTTTAATATGGATAACTTAAACTATAATTACAGAAATAAAACTTTCATTGAGTTCAAATGTGTCATACAATGATAAGAAAACATTTATACATGTATATATACATCAGGTAATATCACATTAACAAGGACTTATCTATAATACCCATCCTTTCTACATGGTCAATGTAAATTTTGGGCGGCAATCCCTTAGTTGACGAACCCGCTACCATTAGATCGGTACCAATATGCTCTATATATACTTTCTTATTCCGTACTTCTTCTTTAACTAACAGGAACTTTAAATCCATATGTTTGACACCTCTCGAATACTTGTCATTCTTAGAAAAGAATACAGCTGCGAAATTATCACAATAAAACTCCAGCGGCCTAGCTACACTGTCTATAATGCCAAGCCTTGAAGTAAAGTTCCGCAGCCACAATGCATGATTTGTGGCCTCAAAGCATGCCACAAACTCAGCCTCCATGGTGGACGTAGCAATTATAGATTGTCTACCATTTATCCATGAAATGGCTCCTCCACCCATTAGGAAAACATACCTAGATATAGATTTCCTTGAGTCTACACATCTTGCATAGCCTGAATCCGAATAAATGATCACCTCAATGTGATCTGACCTTCTATACATGAGCATGTGATCATTAGTGCCCTGAAAATATCTGAGAACCTTCTTTGTAGCCTTCTTGTGGTCCATTTCGACCGAGTGCATGGCTGAGCATTCCAACAACAAAGCTGATATTCGGCCGATTGCATGTCTGAGCATACATTAAACTCATAACCACTTATGCATAGGGAATTGATTCCATTTCCTTACGTTCCAAATCATTCCTTGGACATTGTTTTTCATTGAATTTGTCTCCTTTCTAGATTGGAACAATCCTTGCGGAGTATTTTTCCATTCTGAATCTCTCTAATATCTTATTAATATATGCTTTCTGAGACAATCCTGACAATCCTTGTGATCTATCACAAAATATTTCTATTCCTATCACATAGGATGCCTCACCCATATCTTTCATTTCAAAATTATTCGAGAGAAACTTCTTTACATCATGTAACAATTCTTTATCATTTGCAATAAGCAGAATGTCATCAACATATAGGACTAACATTATAAACTTACTCCCACCAACTTTCATTTAGATACACCGGTCAACAGTGTTTTCCACAACCCCATATAACGTAATGGTATCATTAAACTTTATATACCATTATCTAGAAGCTTGTTTAAGTCCGTATATTGACCTATTTAATTTACACACTAGATTTTCCTTTCCTATGGTCACGAACCCTTCGGGTTGGTTCATATAAACTTTCTCGTTTAAGTCACCATTTAGAAAAGCGGTCTTTACGTCCATTTGGTGAAGCTTTAAGTCATAATGAGCCACCAAAGCCATAACAATTCTTAAAGAATCTTTCTTAGAATCTAGAGAGAAAGTTTCTTTGTAATCAATGCCCTATTTTTGAGTGAAACCTTTGGCAACAAGTCTAGCCTTATATCTTTTAATGTTGCCTTTCGAGTCATGTTTGATCTTAAAGACCCATTTACAACCAACACGTTTTGAACCCTCAAGCAACTCAACTAGATCCCAAAATTTATTATCGTTCATTGATTTCAACTCTTCTTTCATAGCATTGAGCCACTTTTCAGAATTGCCACTTTTCATGGCTTGTAGGAATGAGACTGGATCCTTATTGATGCTCAAGTATATACAATATAATCTTTAGAAATAGTTGGTTTTCTTTGCCTTTCAGACCTTCTTAGTGTTATTTCTTGTGGTTCTTCCATCACTTGATCATTAATGACTTCATTAAACAGATCATTAACTATTTGTTCATCCCGTGGGTTTTGGATATTATCTTGTTGTCTCTGTTGTTATTTGACGGTAACATAACTAGAGGAACAACAACACCAGGAGACATCTTCGGTGAAGAAGATTCATTAGAAGTCTCCATAATATCCACCTTTCGTAATTTATCACTCCCACTGGTTTGACCATTCTTAATGAACCTAGTATTTCCAGACTCAACTATCTCATACTATGGTTAGGACAATAAAAAATGAACCCCTTTGACTTTTTCGGATAGCCGATAAAGAAACCATGAATGGTTCTTGCATCAAGCTTCTTTTCATGTGGGTTGTACATTTTTACTTCTGCTGGACAACCCCAAACATGGAGATGTCTCAAACTAGGTTTCCTACCAGTCTATAACTCATATGGAGTTTTAGGAAGTACCTTATTAGGAACCCTATTTAGCAGATACGCAGCGGTCCTTAATGCGTACATCCAAAACGATAAAGGTACATCACAATGACTCAATATTGACCTAACCATTTCCATTAGAATACGATTCTGCCTTTCATCCACACCATTTTTGTTGCAGTGTGTAAGGCATAGTGTATTGAGCACATATGCCTCGAATTTCGAGAAATTTTCCAAATGGTCCTGGATATTGTCCATTCTCATTATATTTGCCATAATATTCACCACCTCTTTTAGACCTTATAACCTTAACCTTCTTTAAGTTGCCTTTCAACCTCATCAATGAATATCTTTAGGACATCCAATGAATTATATTTTTCGTGCAACAAATATAGGTAGCAATAACGTGAGTAATCATCTATAAAAGTGATGAAATACTTTTCACCACCCCAAGATGGAACATCAAAAGGAGCACAAATATATGTGTGTATCAATTCAAGAAGTTTGATACTTCTTGTGGTTGGGTTCTTTAAATGTGTTTAGTTTGTTTTCCTTTAATTCAATCTAAACAAACATCCCAATTGCCAAAATCCAAAAGAGGTAAAATATCACTTTTTGTTAACCTCGTTATCCTTTCTTTGGATATATGGCCTAATCTTTTATGTCACAAGTAAGCAGAATTCTTATCAAAATCTTTAAGCTTGCCATCAACACCATGTTCAACATTAAATAAAGATTTCTTAAATTTAAAATCAAGATTGAAGCATTATAAACCATTCGTTAATGTACTAGAACCGAAATAGTGCGAATGTTTACATAATTTAAAACCAGACTGCTCAATCTTAAAATTAAAACCTATACAATTCAGCCTAGCAATAAAAACCAATTTCCTGGAACATTCAGGAACATAAACACATTTTTCTATATCTAAATAGTTTCCACTATCTAGGATCAATCTGGAAGTCCCAATTCCTTGAACTCATGCCTTCATTCTGTTCCCCATGTAAAGAAACTTCTCTGTTTCATAGGTTTAGATTTAAAGGAATCCCTGCACAATATGTGACACATGAGTTGTTGCACCAGAGTCTAACCACCAAGTATTATTAGGAACCTCAATAAGAAATGATTCATCTATAACGGAAACAAAATGTTTACCTTTCTTTTCGAACCATTTCTTCCTTTTAGAACAATCCTTCTTATATTGTTCATTCTTCTTACAAAAAAACACTTCATTTCTTTATGGGTTTTTCCTTCTTTAACGGGGATCTTTTCCTTCCCCTTTCCTTTGTTCCTATTGCTTGGTTTGAATCTGTCGGTGCTACTTGGCTCCTGAATGGACAAGTGAATGGAGTCATTCTTAATTTTCTTTAACCTTCCCTCCTCTTGGACGAGCATGACATTTACTTCCTGAAAATTTCATTTCTCCTTTATGGTGTTATATTTTACCTGGAATTGGCCAACCTCAATAAGAAGGGAGTTAATGATGAATTGTACCAAGAATGCTTTTGTCACCTCCATCCCCATGCCTTTCATTTTCGCAGCCAGATTTGCCATGCTAGTCACATGATCATGAATTGGCTGCGACCAATCAAACTTCTTGGTTGTGAGCTCTATCATGAGATTTCCCACCATAGAATTATCAGTAATGTCTGATTGAGAGTACTCCTTGTTCATTCTCATAAATTCCCTTGCATTATTCGTCATAGGCATAGACGGCTTGACATTGTCAGAGATTGACATTTTCATCAAGCTAAGACTCAACATGTTTGACTGCTCTCAAGCCTCATATAGAGTCTTGTCTGCCTCTGAGCTAGTCTCGACTATGTTTGTTACATTATCCATAATGATGGCCAAGTCCAACTCCATAACACCCAGTGAGAACTGGATCTTCGGACCAATCAACATAGTTCAGTCCGTTGAACTTGACACATATGTTTCCTAAGGTGAATGCAACGAATGAAGCTAAAATAAGACATGCTCACACTTTAATGCTTTGAATAAACTTTATGGATTCAAACAAACTTGTATTCATGTACTTAATTTATCTTTGGATAAAATTTAAATGCATTAAACTTTTATTAATGATGCCCAATATTATACTTTAATGAGTAATTACTCATACTTTTTAAACATGTATGTTATCTTTGTATAAACGAGCACAAACAAGTATGTTTAAAACTTTAATGTCATTAAATACATGCAGTTATCCACCTTTGGGTGATCAAAATATATGTTATAATTAATGAACAAACTCAATTAATTATCTTTGCAACATCATAATCTTAATTACATGCAATGATCCACCTTTGGGTCATCAAAATAGCATCATAATTAATAAATAAACATAATTTATTTCCTTATGACATCATAATCTTAACTGTAATTGATGTCCAATTAAATCATTATCAACAATTTGATACATCTAACATTCATGTTAGAGGAGTATTCAATTTAACATTCTTAAAAAAGTAGCATCACCCCAAACAAATAACAAGAATATTATACTGAAATATGTTATTTCCATTCTTAAAAGATTGATATGAGAAAATAATGATACTGTTACTTTGGAAGTCACAATATAAATTCAATAGTAAACACGTTTCCAATTCAGTCATAAAATTAAAACATGATTCTCAAATCATTTTACACACAAAGTATGTGTACTATGGATGCATGTTTATTCATGTATACGTTATTCATTTCTAGAAATGCAAGGAATGTCATAATGTCCATAACCTGGTGCTCTGATACCAATTGTTAGACTTTTAAAAAACTTTTATGAGTCTTTAATGGTTCATAAGAACCCTTTAATTTAGGACCTTAATATTATAACATTCACATGTGATAGAAGAATAGAGTAAGGAATACCTCATTCCATTTATGTTTCCCTTTATGTACTTTCTGGTTGCTTTTATTCTCACCTCTCTGACTTTCCTTTATGCGTTCCTTAATGATTAGGAACTCAGTTTCCTTCCTTCTCTATACGGAACTACACTTCCCTTTCTCAACCATCAGTGCTTCTATAATTCTCACTTTGTATTTCTATTTATGAGATAGCAAAGAATGGATTAAATGGGATGTTTTTTGAATGCATGAGTGTCTCTATTTATAGGAGAGTTTAGGAGGAGTTATTGGAGAAAGTAAATCCTCCACTTTCAAGGAAACTACCCATGAAGTGAGAGGGGAGGGAGTTAACAACACTCCCACTAGTTTGATCCATCAATTTCCAACCATTATCACATTATGCACTTTCATTCAAACTAGTAACTTCCAAGAACATGAACCACTAATTAAAATTAATCTAACATTTCCTTCTCACATTGACGAGGTTTTTCCATGTTAAAATCATTGGTGTTATTCTTCTACTATTCTCTATTTTCTTTATTCATTTGCCGCTTCCGTAAGTGCCCATTTTGCATAACACAAAGGAGGGAAATTGGTTCTAAATTTCCCAACAGTGGTATCAGAGCTTCCAAGTTTATTCGGTGAGCTTAGCCTATATAGTCCAAGATGGAAGGAGCCGCTAATATCTCATTTGATGAAGATATGTTCAAGTTGACAGTTGACAACTATTCTTATTGGAAGTCCATGATGGAGGATCATTTATAATGCAAAGATATGCATGAGCCTATTTCTTGCAAAGACAAGCCAGAAGATAAGAGTGACAGAGATTGGGAGCTTTCGAATCGAAATTTTGTTGCAATGATTCGGAAGTATGTTGATAGAAGTTTATTTCAGCATGTATCCACATACACAAATGTTTATGAGTTATGGTCCAAACTTGAATCTATGATTCACAAGAAATAAAGCATCTCTTGTCAGAAGGTTGGTGAAACTCGATTATAGAGATGGTCAGAGCATGATAGAGAACTTGAATTCATTCAATGGTCTTGTCAATCAATTGACAAAGATAGATATGAAGATAGATGATGAGCTGCAAGCACTTCTACTACTGAGTATGTTGCCTGAAACCTGGGAAAAATTGGTGGTCACGCTCAGCAACTCAGTCCCTGATGAGAAGGTCTAATTGGACACATTTCAGACAGTCTATTGAATGAAGAATCCATAAGGAAAGAAAGGGTACATCCTTCCATTCTGAAGCAAATGTTATGGAGAGACATGGAAGAAGTGAAAATCATGGGAGGAATGAATCTCATGGAAGAAGCAAAAGCAAATTTAGAGGTCGTTCTCAATCTCGCACGAGGTCAATAACATGATATTATTGTAGTAAAGAAGGGCATAAGAGATATGAATGCAGGTTCCTGGAGAGAGACCAAAAAGCTAGAAATTTTCATGAAGATTTAGTTAATCCAAGAAAAATGGTCATAAGTCTACCACAGCCATTGCCACAGACGACGATGTTCTCATCATTAGAGAAGACAATGACCTAAATGTTGCATATGTTGATTGTGCTTGGATCATTGATTCTGGTGTTTCTTTCCATGTAAGTCCACAAGAAGGTTTCTTCTCAAACTACAAGAAAGGTGATTATGGTACTGTGAAAATGAGAAACCATATTACTAGCAAGATTGCGGGAATTAGTGATGTTATGTTGCTAACAGACACGAGAGGAAAGCTTGTATTGAAGGAGGTGAGACATGTCCCAGATATGCGTCTCAACCATATCTCAATGGGTAAGTTGGATTATGCTAGTTTTGTAAGCCACTTTGGTGCTGGAATGTGGAAACTAGCAAAAGGCAACCTAGTTATTGCTAGAGGCTCAAAGGAAGGATCTTTGTACATTATGCAATGAGGAATATGTTATGGAGAAGCAAATGTTGCTATCGAGTCCAAAGATCTTTGGCATAGGCGATTGGGGCACATGAGTGAGAAGACACCTCAGATGCTCGCTAAAGACCACCTTCCAATTATAAAAGGTCAAATTTTAGATTCATATACTGATTGTCTTTATGGTAAACAACATAGAGTCAATTTTCAAATAACAGCCAATCCCTCACGAACAGATGGCGTACTTGAGTTAGTGCATTCAGATGTTTGTGGTATCATACTGGAAAAGACACCACCAAAAACTCCTCAGTTGAATGGAGTAGTTGAGAGGATGAATCGCGCAATCGAAGAGAAGATCATATGCATGTTGCAAGATGCCAATATCCCCAAGTATTTTTGGGGTGAAGTAGTGAAGACTATAGTAGATCTAATAAATTGGACACCTTCAAGACCCCAGAACGGAGAAATTATAGAGGAAGTATGGTATAAGAAGAAGCCATCCTTCAACCATATGAGAGTATTCGGATGTAGAGCCTTCGTTCACATTCCAAAAGATGAGAGAAAGAAGTTAGATGTTAAGACCAAGGAGTGAATTTACCTTGGGTCCCCAAATGATGAATTTGGGTACAAACTATAGGATCCGATAAACAAGAAAGTTGTCAGAAGCAGAAATTTTGTGTTCTTTGAGGATCGGACGATCAAAAGATATTCAGAAGAAAAACCAGTGCAAGTCCAAAGTTCGCATTGATTCAGGGGGAGAGATTCCTCAACAAATAGATCCTGGTCATCAGATTCATCTAGAGTAGATAGACCAACAGACAGATCCTGCTCACACAGAACTTGACCAGATTAATGAAGAGTCAGATCATGATGAAGTTATGATAGACACACAAATGCATCAAGAACCCGAGCCAAAAGAGCATTAGATGTAAGTTGAATTGAGGTGCTCCGGAAGAGATAGAATACCTTCTTCAAAGTATCCTGAAGAAGATTATATCACTCTGATAGATAATGGTGAACCTCAAGACTTTTCAGAAGCTATACAGACAACTAATAAAGAAGAGTGAATTAAAGCCATGGAAGATGAGATGAACTCGATACATGAGAACCACACTTATGATCTGGTGGAGTTGCCAAAAGGAAGACAAACCTTGAAAAACAAATGGGTTTATAGGCTTAAAGTTGAAGAAGGAAGCTCAAGACCATGGTACAAATCTCGGATTGTTGTGAAAGGATGCAATCAGAAGAAAAGAGTTTATTTTCATGAGATATTCTCACTAATGGTAAAGTATTCCTCCATAAGATTAGCATTGGGTCTAGCAGCTAGCCAGGACTTAGAAGTTCAACAACTTGATGTCAAAACAACTTTCTTACAGGGAGACATCAAAGAAGAAATATATATGGAGCAACCAGAAGGTTATGAAGAATCGGGCAAGGAACACTTAGTGTGTCATTTGAATAAGAGTTTATATGGTCTGAAACAAGCCCCGAGATAGTGGTACAAGAAGTTTGAATCCTTCATGACCAAATACAATTTCAAGAAGACAACTAGTGATCATTGTGTATTCATTAAAAGGTATGAAGATGGAAACTTTATTATCCTCCTCTTATATGTTTATGATATGTTAATCATTGGGCGTGACAAGACCAAGATTGTTGGTTTGAAGAATGCTTTAAGCAAGTCTTTTGCTATGAAAGACTTGGGTAAGTTGTTATGGCTATCACAAGAAAAGTACATAGAGAAAGTTCTCAAGAGATTCAATGTGGATAAGGCAAAGCCTGTTAGTGTTCCACTTGCTGGACATTTCAAGTTAACAACAATGCAATGTCCAACTAGTGATGAAGAAATGAAATAAATGAGCAGAATGTCTTATTCCTCTATGGTAGGAAGCCTACTGTATGTCATGATTTATATAAGACCATATATTGCACATCCAGTTGGAGTTGTGAGTCGGTTCTTTTCCAATCCCAACAAAGAGCAGTGGAAAGTAGTAAAGTGGATATTGAGATATCTGAGGGAAAATACCAAAAGATGTTTATGTTTTGGTAATGAAGATCCTATGTTAGTAGGATACACAAATGCTGACATGACTAGAGATGCAGATTCTAAAAAATCTACATTGGCTTATCTAACTATCTTTGCGGGGGGAGTTGTATCTTTGCAATCCAAGTTATAAAGATATGTTGCATTATCAACAACTAAAGTAGAATATATTGCAGCATCCGAAGCTGGTAATGAGATAAAATATATGAAAAATATCTTGCATGAGTTGGGTCATGTATAAGATAGATATGTTTTGCACTATGACAACCAAAGTGCAATTCACCTAGCTAAGAATCCTACGTTTCATTCTCGGATAAAGCACATTGATTACCATTATCATTGGATACGAAATGCTTTAGAGGATGATGAGTTGCAGGTAGAGAAAATTCATACAGATGACAGTTAGTCTAACATGATTACCAAGAAAGTTTCACTCAAGAAGTTAACAGACTGTTGCAGAGGTGCAGGACTGGTGATACCATCAATTAATTCAAGAAGGGAGAGATTTGTTGGGAATCTTTCTTAATTGGTGTGTAAGTAAGACCAATGAATCTTGGTAGATGGACCATTGAGTACAATTAATGATGGTTATTCCAAGATCTTAAAATTATTCCTTGACTCTTGAGAATTATGAAGTTTAACTTAGAAAGTTGGAGTAACATGTTTCAAGGTGTCTTGAAAAGTATGACAACAATTAATCATCCACTATGTCTTTATGATGAAGCCTTCCTTCCCTTCACTATATAGGGGACTTATGAGGAAGAGATACAACAAGCAAGTGAAAATTAACAACATAGAGAGAAAGCGAGAGAGTTTATATCCACTTAGTGTGAGATTTGTACTCCTAGTGAGATACTATAGAGAGTTTGTATTTTCATCCTTATTGGATGAGATTGAGTGTTATTCTCTTAGTAAGAGAGAGTCAAATATTGTAATCATGCTTTCTATAGTGGAGATAATTTCTGGACTAGGTCCCGTGGTTGTTTCCTTCTCACATTGAGGAGGTTTTTCCATGATAAAATTCTTGGTGTTATTCTTCTACTCTTCTCTATTTTCTTTATTCACTTGCCGCTTTCACAAGTGCTCATTTTGCATCACATAGAGGAGAGAAATTGGTTCTGAATTTCCCAACAAGTCACGATTTTTTGGAGTCTTGTTGCTTCCAACCACGAGTCCCACAAAACTTACACCAAAACGATAAATAATTTAAAATGTGCACCAAAACTATAATATGTCAGTCAAAGTACATAAAATTTATGGCCTCATGGCACATAAAACATGCTAAGGATATAAACGCAACAAAGAGGTTGATTATGGGTCATGAATTTCTTCCTCTTCATAAGCTTTTTCACCATCCGCCTCTTTACTACTATCCTCTTCAAAAATTTCTTGACCATTTTCTTCACCTTCATTTTCATTCCTTCGTGGTAAATAATCATTCCGCTGTGTATCATACAACTATCATATTCGTTGTGATGGTACCTTAGATGTCATTGGAAGATTTGGTGCATTTTCCCTTCTCAAGCGTGTAGATAGACTCTAGAAGAAATATCCTCATCTTCTACCTTTAATGTCTTCCCGATACTTGTCATTACCTAGGCATGCCTCCAAAAAGAAGAGTTGACTTTTGTTGAATCAAAAAATGAAAAATAAAAATTCAATTTCGAATAAGGTTCATTGAAATTGAAAATTTAGTTTTCCAATGAATTAGAGTTAGAATGAAAATAAAATTGTCCCGACTCAACTATGTAATAATGGAAAATTTTCGATTGACTCATCTGAATTGTAAATAATAGAAAAGAAAATAAAAAGGAAAACAAAGAAACAAATTATTGGACATTCATGCACACCTTTTTAAAACCCACAAAGAAATAAGTACAAACAACATGCAAGATTCAAAATTGAAACCGATAAGGAGGGAATACCTTGGTCTAGGTTGAAGATGATCCTTATAAGGTGGAAATGTGATAAACTCAAAAGTGCAAGACTCATTGCACTATCACCAAGCACCCTAAAAATGGTGGGGTTTGAGGAAGAATGACAAGGAGAGTGTCTGTCCTGATATCTTATAGATTTGGTAAAAGGAAAAAGTTTGGGCCCCAAAATTATAAAAAGAAAATTAATCGTATGATTTTTGTATGTCAACGCTTGAACAATATTTAGAGTCCAAAACACATTTTGAGAACAGAATAAAAATAAGTAAACATTGCATATCTAAATAATTTAATTATATTATTTTTAAAATAAATTTTAAACAAAATAGGCCTCTCAAAAATTGTGATAACCTAAATTATATTTTCTATTCATGGAGTCTAACTTTTTAATGATCCTTAAAGGACCTCATACTTTAATCAATCCAAATCACACCTTATTTCAATTATACATCAATCATATGATAATATAAAACAACGATTATTACAACCAACAAAACATTGAATGACTTTACGTGTAGATTGATAATCATTGATAACATAATTGATTTTAAAAAAAGAATAAAAAACAATAATATATTTATCATATGTTAGTTGTGAACATAAAAATATATTCGGGTTCCTCGTGAACTTGAGCCTTTGTGTCGCTCACATGTGGCACACCCAAAGGATCGACCCTAGGAGAATATGTTAAATTTGAATGATTTGTGTAAACAGGTGAAGAATAAAGGCGAAGGGTGTTAAGGGATTTTCGAGAAAAATAATTTGGTTTATTGCTACCTAGAGTATCATCACCTTATGATAAAGAACTAGTCTCATTCAGAATTTATGGTTTTCCCTCTTAATAAGTGTTGCTTCAAGAAAATGAACTCGTGACCTTTTTAGTCTTTCTAGGGATCTAGCGGAACCTTACACCACTATATCAACGTTTTGTTGATAGCTGGTCCAAAATTTAAATTAAGGGGTTCCAAATATAATTTTCTGGACATAAAGGTCATTGTATCACCACAAAAAATTTCAACTAATTTGCAAATAGATATAATTGTTAATCCCTAATTATTTGGTTAATCCTTAACATAGTTATCTTTTTAAAATTATCTAGATGGGCTATGCAGTTATACCTTGTGATTAATTTTTTTTTTACTATTAAGATAGAGTTTTTAGTTATTTTAATGGGAATATTATTAAAAGTTATCTTAGATGGAACCTTAACCTAAAATTATAACTCTCAATAATGTATTGAAAGTATGGAGAGAATAAAAGAAATTTCACTTCTGATTTAAATCATCCTTGAGGCAGAGAAATATAGAGGAACAGTTTAAAACCTTTTACTTTCTTCTACCATGATCTCATGTGAAGAGAGTGTTTATTTTAACCAATAAATTGCTTTGCTCTAAACCCTCGGCATCATGCCTATTGGATAATGTAGGTTTTTTATCAATATTTTTGTTAATCTTTATTCTTGGTGCGTCAATATGGATAGTCTTTTCTTTTGGAAAGTTTGATAAAATGTTTAGGTGATAAATCTTGAACCCCTCTTTCTCATAGAAAATCGAGTAGGTTATTTAGGAAATTGAGGAGTGGATTATGTTTCTTCCAGTCATCTATGATATATATTTTTTGACTCATTTAATTACATCCCCTTTACTTTTATTCATATATTTTGCCTAAGTCAGATGTGTACTAATCTTTCTAAACTTTTCCTTCATGCACACAGTAAGTGTCTTATGAAAAAAATTATAACTCATAGTACCATGTATTGAAGTGAATTCAGTTAACCTTTTGTTTTTACTTAATGATATTATAAACATGCTATTAAACACTGAATTGAAGTGATTTTAATTAAATATAAATTGTTAGTCTATGTTAATTTGGTAGCTATGTTGTAGATATAGAATATAATTTAATTAGGTGTCTCCTTTGTTGTCGACATTTGTATGATAAAAAATTCTAAGGTTGAAGGAGACGTCGGGAGAACTACTTTATTTGCTAAACAAGAAACTTACGTAAACCCAGGTGAGGGAGAAGCATTAGACATAATGATATTAAAGTATTTATGTTTTGACTGAAATGATTATATATTTGATACTAATTGTTGACTTATCTGACTTTATATTTAGTAATAAATATCTATATTTGAATTATTATAGTGTTCATGATTAATTTCATATTTGAATGAGAATTATTTGCAAATGCTTGAAAGCCTATTGTTAATCACTCACTTGAAAATGTAGTGACATTTGGGGCTTTACCTATTTATTTTTTATCACTAAGTTATGTCTTGAACTCGTCCTGAGGACATGGTATGATAAAAAATTGTATTGAGGCTGAGACCACTAACTTAGGTGATGTTATTGGAAATTGAAATTGAGACAATATTGAAAAAAAGATTTAGTGATCTAACTTTGATCAGTGTGCATACATTATTGCATTTTTCAGTTGGAGAAAATGGGAAGATGCAGTGATAGAAATATCATAGAGATTTGAATATGGGCGGCAATGACGGTGACTCGTCAAGAAGCCTTGAGGAATTGCTTAGGTGGGAGGTTCAGTGAGGGTCTGGTCTTATAAACTGCATGACCAGGATAGTTCTACATGCAAACTAAGCGGTCTTTGACACCCCTTGTGCATTTCATGATCGGTAGAGATGATTCCTGAAACGGGTTAGGCTTACCATGTAAGCACTTCTGATATAAGTACTGGAAAACAAAATATATTGTTACTTGTCGTTGTTAAGGAAATATGTACTCCCGGTTGCTTTCCCACTAGGGTCTTGACCTTCAAGTATTTGGTGGTGATTGATTGGTTGAATTGCATGAGCATAACATGAGAGATCACTTAATGGTGGTTTATACATCTTAATAAAAAAGACACAAACATCATTCATCATTGCGTATATTTGTTATGAGTAGAGATAATAATTATTGTGTATAGTATCTAATTATGACATTGTAATTGTTTGTGTCGCTCTAATGTTATAATTCTTTATAAATTCACATCGTCACTATTGCATGATTTAATGTCTTACTCCCTCTATGTCTTTTGTTTGTTCATATGTATAAATGAATTGTAGGTAGAGATGGGTAGCTTGTCGAAGATTTAAAGTAGTATAGTTTATCCATGACTCATGAAGTACCATTATGCTATGTTAGGATTAAATGTTGATACCTCGATATTTTCTTGGTACCTTAACATTTTGTTGGTTTTATTTTGGAAAAGACGTTGTTTAATATGATCATGGGAGATAAGGTCTACTATACTAATGGACTCTACTTATTACACATTTTATGAGAATTAGAAATCATTATAAAATGTCTTTGAAAGTTTTCCTTTATCTTAAACCTTATTTTGTAAAACTTTGCTTCAAATCATTTATTTTTCTATAAGCAAATTAGGGTGTTACACACACAACCTTAATCACTTTGTTGACTAGAATCAAGCATGGGCCCAAATATATATGAATTTATTTGAGTGGATATTTTTCTGCATATGGCATTCTCTTTTGATTTTTGCTTATACATACTCCACTAATCTTTATTATAAGGTGTCTTAAACAATATTACATATATTAAGGACGGGATTACTTTTCTTGCTTTAAAATAATTATAACATTACAGCATTATCATCTTAACTTTTCTTGAGAATTTTACTAACATATTGTTTCTCATTAATGAACAAAGGAAAAAACAATAAATATTGTATAGAAAATATAAACTGTCTTATAAAAAGTACCAAAGACATCTTTTAAAATATCACTTGTAAATAAGATGAGAGGGGTAAAAAAATTAGATTAATAACTATAGTTTAACTTCTAAAATGATATTTATTTTTAGTTGTTATTCGTATTCTTGATAGTTTGAACGTAAGAAATTTATAAAAGAGGCAGATTTATGTTGCAATTGTCTTTGAGAAATTAGAATTAGAGAAGTTGAAGCTTGTTCGAATCACCCATCAAAATTTGACTTTTGCTTTGGGATGAATGACTTCTGCAGAGGACATAGGCGACGTTTATCGTGGATGGGGTTTGGGCTGAAGTTTCATTTGTCAGCTTCAATTATGACTTAGGAATGTTATGACTATGGGTTTTTGTGTATTGTAGTGTTGGGTGTGGGAGTGGAGGCTGTCGGGAATTATAGTTAGTGGAATGGCAGGTTTGGTAGTACAATTTGTTGGTGTATGCTGTAGAGTTAATCGTATTTCTTTTACTTGCACGACCCATTTTGCTTATTAAATTAGTTTTTGTTAGAGTGAATTACATTTTCACACTCTAAATTTACTGAAATTATATGAATCTTTCATTTTTTAATCATACACAAACCTCCTAATTTATATATATATTTTACACACATTGTTCTTAGAGAGGAGATAAGTATAATCTTTTAAATAAAAAAATGATAAATGTAATTAAGATAATCAAAATATGATATAATATGTCAAATCTCATATTATACGAGTCAATATATCTTCATTATTTTTTTGTTACAATATAGGTAAGAGTTATTTAAATAAGATCACTTTAGAACTATTAATGCATTTTATAACGAATCAAAAATAATGAAAAGATTTTGACTTTTATACTATTTGAATTTATTTCTACAATATATCATATTTTGTTTAACTTAATATATTTATCACTTACTTTTGTTTAAAAAATCACACTTGCCGAGCCCATGCAAAAGGTTTGGTTAAGATATACCAAATAATATACAAATGGTTCTCGTATAGAGATAATTAGTATAACATATGTATATAAATATGAGTCATTTGTATATGTACAAAAAGGAGATGAGTATTTTGTATAATTTCAATAAAGTTCATAGGTGTTATTATAATTTACTTTATTTATTATGTTAATTAATTTTAAATGTGATAAAGTTCATTGGATGATATGTTCATTATCATTAGGACTATGAGGTCCTATTTTTAATGATCATCCTTGAAGCATTTCTTATGGAGAATTATAGTAATAAGAACAATTATAATATATCAAGATAATATATACAAGATTGATGACCATATCTCACTAATCATATATATATGTGAAATTAGTCTTTATATAAATACACATAAGATTAGTAGTGTAATGGATTGACTAGCTATACGAATGTCATGTGAATCATTATTGGTGTCGTTGATAATGACGTATATAGTCAGTCATTCGAATTGTATGTTTTGAGACATTCAAACATTATCTTTAACTAGGTTATCATAAAGTTTGTACTTGAATATATGATATACCAGAGAAATGTGGTAATGGTTGGGCATATATATATAACATTTTAGTTTTACATATGTGACCTTCAATACATATCTGCTCACACGTTCTTATTTAGGAAAGAAATATTCCTACATGAGTTACGTATATGTGACCAAGTAATATTTTGGGATTTTCACAACAAGAGAGGGTGGAATTTAAACTGTGGTGAAAATCAAATCGAAAAAATAAATAAGACACTTCAAGTTTAGGGCTTGATGGAAAAAGTAGTTGTGAATTAACGAAACATATGAAAAGTAGAAAGCCCAAAAACACATAACATAAGCCCAGTTCATATTGTAGGTTTAATCACTCGCATAATAATAGGCTATATATACCGCTGAGAAATGTTCCACACTCTTCAAAACCCTAGCAGCCAGAGTAACACACACTTCTTCTCACGCATCCTCAGAGAAAGGGTTTCGATTCTGCAACAATGGTGAGTCAAATTCACAATTACAACAACGCAATTTATGATTAGTTTATGTGATTTTTTGTTGATTGAATTATTATTCCAGGCGGAAGTTGAGGTTGATGTAGCAGTAGCAGCAGGACAAGTACCAAAGAAGAGAACATTCAAGAAGTTCAGTTTCAGAGGAATTGATTTGGATGCACTTCTTGACCTGTCCACTGAGGATCTGGCTAAGCTTTTCAGTGCTCGTGCTCGCAGAAGGTTCAAGAGAGGTCTTACTAGGAAGCCTTTGGCTTTGATTAAGAAGCTTCGCAAGGCTGTAAGTTTTTTATTTCAATCTTCTATTTTGCTATCTGTTTTATTGTACATGTTAATATTTTTTGTTTAATGTAATGTGAATGGTTGTCGTGGACTGCATTAAAATGATGCTCTGAATTTATTATACCATCGATCTCTAAAATATGTTAGCCCATGGTAGAAGAAAAACGTGTGGAAATGTAGTACCAATGAAACCCTAGCCTGGTCTTAGAACGGGTGAAATCCGACCATATCTGGGCCTCATCATGATTTGGCCAAGCCAGATGAGTGGGGTAGGGTCGGGTTCTGCTCAATGTCGCCATGTTTGTTCTTTTTGGTCATTTTTATTTATAAAAAGGACCAATGCTGTTGTAGTTTTTAAATTTTGGTAGTGTAGAGTGAAGTTTATCTTCTGATTACTAAGGTGAATTTGCTCAGGGGTTCCTGAGCATTCACACTTATTATGCAATTTTATTGCAGTACAAGCACATGTGTGTACATTTTTACATTAATTGCTTTTTGTTTGTTTTGTTGTTTCTAATGGAAATCTAATGCAAGTGTTAGTTTTGTCTAAGATGTTATACATTTTGATTGGTTGTTGAACCCTGTGAGTTGCTTGAAAGTAGGATCCCCAAATTTGGCAGTCCAAGAGTTTTATAGAATTTTCTTAATGAAAAATGTGACTGAAAGATCCGACTGAGTTGAATTGGGTCCATGAATTAAATGAAATGTTATACATACCATGCCCTTATTGGAAATCAGTTACAGAAGGACCTTTTGTCCCTTTTCATTTACGGACTGTGGAGCACAATTTGATTTGTTTGAAGTTTGAATTGAATTATGATTATCTGTGTTGTGTAAGATATTAATTGATGAATTGATTGGTGTTTCTTATTGATTATAGAAAAGGGAGGCACCACAAGGTGAGAAGCCAGAGCCTGTCCGCACTCACCTCCGTAACATGATTATTGTGCCCGAGATGATTGGAAGCATCATTGGTGTATACAATGGCAAGACATTCAACCAGGTTGAGATCAAGCCTGAGATGATTGGCCATTACCTTGCCGAGTTCTCAATCTCATACAAGCCTGTTAAGCACGGTAGACCTGGTATTGGTGCTACCCACTCATCCAGGTTTATTCCTCTCAAATGAGACTGTTTTATGGAGGCTATATTTCTAGTTTGCACTTTTCTCAAGAAAACCCCATGTGTCAACCAGATTTTGCTTCTTATTATGCATTTTATTATTCTGTAGTGAACCTATGTTTTGATGCTTGGGTTTATGATGACTTAAATTAATTAGTATAAGCTGTTTGCTTCGGATTTCATGTTTTATTTATATATTCTGTTAACTTTTGCAACCTTCGTTTATTCATAATGGGAAGCTTTCTTTACATGTTGGCCAGTATTGGATAAACATACTATATTAGCAATTAGACTTGGTCTTGTGTTTTCAAGTATGTCAAATTTGAACGACCAACTAACTTCAGTATAAAACCATTCCAAGAATAACCATTCTCAGAATTTATTTTATTTCGAATCAGAAAATAGTATAGAGAATTTCAATGGCCCAGAGTAACAAAAACTTGTTTTAAGAGGGTCCTCTCAGTTTCCTCCGTAGAAAAGTTAGAGGATGAATATAACCGTGAATTTTTTTACATATTTAAATAATTTCCCAGTGTAAGACTTTCGTAGATTCAAATAATTTCCCAGTGTAAGACTTTCGTAGATTCAAATAATTTGACATTTAAAAAACTCATCTACACAACCACATAAACGCCCATGCTCAATATTCAAATTGGCAGTTTTAAACAAAAAATGCAATATTGTTTTCCAAACCAACATGGCTCTAGGGAAACCTCATCATACATTTCAACTACCAAATCAGCTATAAGTATATAATTCTTCTACCATTTATTTTGAAACATAATAGGAGCTTAGGGTTTGGACAGAAACAACCTGTACAACAACCTAAATAAGCAACCACCAACACTTGAACTCTGGAGTTGGGCTTGAATCCAGACTAATGAAACCTACGTGCCATTATGATTAAGGTTGAGAACTCAGATTCCAATGGTAATTGAGTGTAAGGGATAACAAAATTAAATAAGAATAAAACTTTGACACTGACAAAGTTTGAAATTAAAAAATAACATTGATGAATGCCTATAATTCATTCAACCAAAGCTTGTGTTTCATTAAAGGTCACATTGCAACCAAAGCTTATCCTTTATTAACAACAATCTCATGAATGGAATTGAGGAATAAGTGTGTAGAGTGGAGGAAGAAACTCAAAAATACAGTAGAAGATCATGATTGGAAAGAATACACAAGCATGCAAGGATTTTGACTAAGTATTGATGATGAACAAAAGGAGAATTTTGAGAGGAATAATAATGGGGTTGAACTAGCTGGAAGTGAAGTAAAACGACGAGCTGAATCCAGCTCTTGGACAGCCTTATATAATAGTGGTGCTGGTTTCGGTCAATCTAACAATTAGGGGACAAATTTCTCATTAAGTAGGAAGCTTATGACACATACTAGTACTAACTCCATGCAATATAGTTGGTTTGATCATCTTAAATACATCTATAACCATGGGATCATCTTAAAAGTCATTTTTCATTGAGAAATAAAATAATATAAAATTTATGTATTATCATTATAAAGTTTTATACACAATTATCTATCATTTATTATTACTTATGTTTAAGATGCAATAACAATGTAAAATATTCTTTCAGTGTCCATATGCTTTTTTATCTTATCGGATTACCATGATCACTAAAAGATGTTAGGATTTGTTTATTAAAATTGAAAAAAATATATATAATTTTAAAAGTGAAGGTATAGAGTTAATAAAAGAGAAAAAATAAATTCACTAGTATGAGTTTTATATACTATTACTGCATCATCTACCATTCATATTTTAATATTATTGATTCTCCAAAAAAACAATATAAATGAATGATAAATAATATATCAAATGTGTATAAATATTTACACTAATTGTGCATTAAAATTCCACTCTTAGTTTCTTTCTTTGGTTGCACAGAAGAGAGAGAGTAAAAAGAGAGAGAAAAATGAGAAATAGAATGAATTCTAGTGTTGTTTGATTATATAAAAAAATGATTTTATCTTCCATACTCTTCCCCTAATAAGAATATGTTTTTTCAAATTGTCACAAGTCATGTCCTGAATTAGTGGAAACATATCATATCAATTAAAAAAATTAAACATTTTTTATTTTTCTTTATTGCTTCAATAATTCGAGACATGATTTGGGACATAATTATGGATAATAAATCTTCATTCTTCTTCCCCTTTCATTTTCTCCTCACTTCGAAAGAGAGATAAATTTCTTGGTCTCTACTCCATTTTCACTCACTCTCCTTAAACTAGGAGTGAGTATGATCGACTCTACCCGTTCAACTGATATGAGTCGATCACGATTGAGCCCGAATATGGTAAGATCTTATCGGGTATAGGATCGGTTTTGAGTTCAAAAATTAGACCTAGACTATATTTAAGGTCGGGTAGGAACCAAACATGATTCAGTCTGTCTCATAGTCACTCACTCATTATATTTGTATGTGTCTCTATTCAATTATGTACCGAGTAATGACATATTTTTGGTCAAAAGTTTCATTGATTTTCTAATTTTTTTTCCATCATATATAAAATAATTAACAATATATCATTTTATATGTCAAATTACATATTCATAATAATAATTAATATTAATTTTTTATCTAAAATGAGTATGCATGATATTTATTCGGGTCCAGGGTTGGGTCGAGTTGAGTTTAAAGGATTTAGGATTAGGTTGACTTCATGTCCAAGGCTGAGTCTGAGTTCAAAAGAATGACTCAACCAGCATTCAGGACCAGGTAAGGAACAAACTTTAACTCGTCTGAACACGACCTATGCTCACCTCTACCTTAAACTCCCCCAAAACCAAAAGAGAGAAATATCATATTTCTCTACAACTTCTCTCCTTTCATTCTCTTTCTCTTATATTTTCACTCTACCAAAGGAAAGCGTAATGTTCTATCAAAAGTGTCTTATTAAGGTGTAGTATGTTCTACTTCCAATTTTTTATTGAGTGTAATATCTATATCAATGTTGTAAAATCCAAGTCGGACGTCAAACCGAAAGAGATCTTGTATCAGGTTTAACCAATTTAAACGGTTATATTGTCCCGTCGGACCAGATGATTATATATATAATTAATAATTTTTATCGATAAATATATAATTTATTGAATATCATCTCTTAATACTTTTTTAGACCGAAGTAAAATAAAATATTAGAGTAGTGTTCCGATTTTTTTCTTTTAAGTAAATCGTCTGGTTTACACCCCAGGTTATTCTGGTTTACTTCCCGGGTTATTCCGTTTTACTTCTCGGGTTATTCTAGTTTAACTGAGTTTAACACAATCAGATTAAAACTTTTCCCGTTAAAAGTGGTCCAACTCTCATTCAATTAAAATTGCAAACGATAATTGTTTTCAAGTCTAGTCAATGGTCAAACTGGTCGGATCGCTTAGTACGGTCTGATTCTCATGACACTGATCTATATAATATCAATGTATCTACACAGTCAGTACATCATCAACTCTTTATTGGTAATATTTTTTGTGAAGAGTCAATGATAATTGACTAAGAGTATATAAATCTTTTACACTTTCAATATATACATCTTTTTTCTTTTATAATATATATCAATCGGAGATAATTTAATGATTGAAATCCTTTTATCACTTTAGACAATTGGATGATTTTTGAACAATGTGCCTAAATGCCTTGTATCTTTGCTTATATAGGAAAAAATAATGTCATTGGTAAACAATATGTCACAAATTTAATAATTTATTTATTAAAATTAATTTATAAGCAATATGTCCAAATGAATTGATAGAAGAACATGTTAGTATTCTATAAAAAATAATAAATTACACTCACCGTGAAATTATATATATCACATCTATTATATTTTATACATACTGAAATTATCTATAATATATATATATATATATATATATAATTTTACATGACACATTAGCTAGGGAGCACATCTCCTGTTCAACAACTTTGTTCCAAGCTTTGGTCCACTTTATATGCCAAGAAATATGATTAGCCAGAAAAGTATTTAATAATTAAAATTTTAATTTAAATATTTTTTTCAACCAATCAAAATTAATAATACATAAATTAGTACAAAAAATTGGATTATCCCCATTAACATATATATGTGAAGTAACATTAGTAGTTCATAGGGATGACAAAAAAACTCGTACCCGTGCACGGGTACATGTACAAATGGGTACTCATGGGTTTTACAAATAGATTTTTAAAAATACTCATAGTACATACAGGCGGACATCGGTATTATGGTACTCGTGCCCGCGAGTACCCGTTATTTATATTATTAATATATTATATTTTATTAAAATAAAAAGTACATTATCTTAACATTCATTACACTATGTACATCTTTTCCTTTTACTTTGTTTACATTTTTTTACTTTGTTTATATTTTTTATTGAATTTGGTGGTGAAACACCCACAATTATTATTACATGTGTAGAAACACACATGTTTTACAAATAAAATATATACTTTTGTTAAGGAAATGTAAACAACAAATCACACACATAGAAAATACCAATAAATTTAACATTTTTGCCATATATCAAAAGATACAAAAATAACTAAGTTTCATCTCATTTGAAACAAAATAGAAGTAAAAAATTAAAAATTCATTTATCTATTACCTATATAACAAAAAGGGTCTCTCATGACATATGTCAATCTCTCAAACCCTCATGACATGTGTCAATCTCTCATCAAAACTAAAGGCCCCTCGTGACATGTGTCAATATCTCAATCAAAAATTTCCCTCCAAAACATGTCAATCTTCTCTTTTTGTTCATTGTACAATTTAATTCTAATTAATGATTAATGTGCTCATTTGTTTTTTTATTCTATGAAGAAATTACATCTTACAATAAAGGGGATTGCATCCCTTTTCATATGTGAATTACTTTTCCACCATTATGGCATTATCATTTCATATCTCCATATTCTTCTTCCCCTTTCATTTCATATTTTTCTCTTCTTCTCTCACATGTCTACAATCCAATGTTTCATTCGTCAATCTTCATTTCGTTTAAACTTAATATGATGACTTCTGTATCCTGCTACTAAATCTTCATCATTGTAGATTTTTTCTTATTTTATAAATATGTTGTTTAAAGTGTATATTTATTGATTTTTTCATTCATTAACATAATATGATGGCTTCTGTATCCCGTTACTCAATCTTCGTCATTGTAGATTTGTTCTTCTTTTGTAAATATGTTATTTAAAGTGTATTTTTATTAATTTTTTCATTCATTTGTTTACTTTTAGATATATTCTTATTTTTAGATATGTTCTTATTTTCTAAATATTTTAATTGACTTTTTGTTTATTATGCATGTGTATTCTTATTTTTTTCTTTGATTTGTTTATATTGTATATATGCTATGATTGATTTCATTATTTTGTAGATTTTTTCTTCCAATAATCATCTTCCTTAGTGTTTGATTTACAAGGATTTTATCCTTAACAATGAGCAAACCCTCAATAACTATGTTATGTATCTGATCTCCATTTATATATATACACACATTTATTTACAAGTTACAATATTGTATTTGTTTGTTTGTTGTTATGAATTTATTTATCTTCTCATCTTATTTCGCTTTTATCATCTTATCTCTTCATTTGCAGTTTGCCTCTCCCTTAAAGCATATCTACGGGTTAGTCTACGTGTCCCTATCTTACTGAAATCTTCAATTTTATTCTCATTTGCACAACAAATGAATTTGATTATTTTTTCTCACATGATATTTGTTAAAATATTTTTTCTTGTGTGGTTATTTTTGTAAAGCAGGAAATACGATGTGACAATCAAAATTGATTGTGATAATTAATTTCTATTTAATCTTTAATAGGATGTGACAATCAAAATTGATTGTGATAATTAATTTGTTTGATTTATATTTTGATTAAATTATTTATAATTCTCTAATTTTAAGCAATGTTTATTATTGATATAAATTTGCCGAATCGTAAATAATAAATTTTCGGAATATTAATATTTAATTCAATTTATATTCGATTTGTTGTTTGAATTTATGGGTCAATTACAAAAATGAAATATAAATTTGCAGTCTTATAATTAATGAATTTATGGAATATTAATTGAGTAATATCAACTCATTAATGTTTTACATCATTTCCGATAATTTGTTTATATTTGGATTCATTAATCTTAAATTTATTCTGATTTATTGAATTGCATAACGTGCATGATTAATTGAGCATATTACACAATTATTTAACATTAGAAACATAATGCACAATTATAATTATCTATACTACTTATGAAGGGAAAACTCAAAATAACCACCCACCATGGTGTAATTTGTGGTTCTTTCTATTTTGCCCTCACTATTTTCTATTTTTTTTACCAAAAAACCATATTTAACCCAATGTTCCCCATCCAATATATGTTCCATATTATTTGATTAACTATTTCTTCTTCTTATATTATAACTATCAGTTTTTAATGTAGAAGATGAATATTCAATTTAAAGTTGAACATTATACCAATCGAATAAATTCAACTGTAGACTACAAATATTTAACACAAAATATTATATTTGACATTTATGATATACAACTACGCATTATAAATGATTGAAAAGCGGGTTGGCAGGCACGATAGTGTCTGTCAACACGCTAGTATTGATAAATAAATAATTATATTTTTAATGTCATAAATAAATAATTATATTTTTAATGTCATAAATAAATA
>NC_032025.1:12174923-12190606 GCF_001865875.1 Lupinus angustifolius | reverse complement strand
CTATAATGTATGTGATTTACTTAAAAATAAAAGGAATATGATTACCTATGCAATATTAAAATATAATGTTACTATAGCAATATTAAAATAATAATAATATGAATGATAACATATTGTTTGCAGTTATTTTAGAGTCAAATAACAATATTTATTTTTATATTAATCTTATTTTAGAGTTAAATAATAATTTTATTGATTAATAGGATACTACTAACTATATTATGTTATGTATGTGTAAAAAACAATGTTGGAAAAGTCGAGCAAGATGTTAAACAAAAAGAGGTCTCATATTAAGTTTATCCGATTTAAAAAGTTAAACTGTATGGTCTGACCGTATGATTTTATATATAATTAATATTTTTTAACAATACGAATGCACTGGTAACATGTATGTTTTTAATCATGCGAATACACGAGTAACATACATATTCTTAATCATAAATGCACATGTAATATGTGTTCTTAATCATGCAGCAAAAAAATACTATCCTATGTGCAAATGCACGAGTAACTTACTAGTAATAAAGGAAACTCGCGGCTATCCGTTGTACCCGCAGTTACCAAAAATTCTCACAAATACTTACACATGAATACGAGTAGGTATAGGTAGGTAATGCTATCCTATTTTGAAATGGATAGCAGGCTACTACCCGCGTTTACCGGTGCCTGTTGCCATCCTCGGTAGTTCCATAGCAACTCAATGTGAGTAAAAATATTAGAATACAAAAATTAAAGTTAAACTAACAGCCGGTGAAGTTAAACTGTAGGAAGAATCTTATAAGCATATCGCCGCCGGGCATACTCAGACTTAGACCCCGCCATTTCACTCTTAAGTTCCCTATTCTCTCTATTCACTTCTCCACCTTCATTCTGTACTCATGACTCATAGTGGGGTAGTCACCCTCGGCGGCAAGGGTTCCTCTCTCTCTTCCTCCCCCGTCTTTGCCGTCGCAGCCTCACAATCCCTTGTCCATATCGACTCATCCACCCTCGACAAACTCAAAACATCGCCGTCTTCCTCCACCACCACCACTATCACCCTCCCTAAATTCCTCACCGTAACCGAAACCCGCGCCTCGCAACTCATCCTTCTCAACAACCTCTCATCAATATTAACTCCTCTTCCGTTCAACTCATCTCCCAAACCCTCAATCACGCTGACGTGGACCCTTCTCAACCGATCCACGTCACTCTCACCGAACGCGAACTCTCCCTTCTCAACAATGCAGCGGTCCTCGCTGTTTCCGCAGTTTTAGACCAGCAGTCTTCGCTGCTAACTTCTTTTTCCGATTCGCGACCTCCTTGTCGTGCGAGGCGTTAAAAGCCGATGTAACTGCTTTTAATTTGATGGATTCCGGTGATGGTCATAGTTCTAAGGAGGAAGTTGGAGTTGCTGCGGATTTGAGGGTTTTGCTTAATGGTTCTAAATTGGCGCATTCAAAGACGCGAGTTGAGTTAAATTCGAGTGGGAGTGATGGCACAGAGGAGGCTGTGTCCACTGTGTTGTTGCCTTTGGCAGCAGCTCTGAGAGAACTCGGTTTGTGTAGCTTTTCTCGTGCGAAAAGTAATTTGGAGTTTGTAGGTAGTGATGATTTGAAATTGAGGATTAGGGAAATGTTTGAAAAGGATTGTCCAAATTGTGATAGTTTAGGAAGTGGTTTTAATAAGGCTTTGACTCTGGTATTTGGAAAGGATTATGATATTGTTTGTGCATGAAATTAATCTGCTTTTTGCGGTCGTGTGGAAAATTGCAGTGTGGGAAGTTGTTACCGCGTTTGTGGTACTTGAGGGTGCTGAGCTGAAAGGAAAAACTGGAGGAGTTAAGGGGAATGCAGAGGATTAGAAATTGATAAGAAGAAGAAGGTTGTTTTGGGGAAGGGAACTAGTTTAATTTTACCATTGATTAAAGAAAGGTTGCAGAGTGGAAGAGAGAACACTGCTGAGAATTCAGGTTTTCGGAGATTTTGGTGCAGGATTTTCTTTCATTTTTCGATTTGGCTCATCCCAAATTTACTGGATTTTTATTGAAAGTAAAGGACACTGTAGAAAGCAATGAAAGCAGAAGATTACCCAAGATTCCTAAGGTAATTCTTTCACCTTACTATAACCGTCACATGTATTTGTGCACTGTTATGAGGATTAAAATCACCACTCATTCCAGAGCTGGTTGTTTGATCAATTGTATGTAGTCATGACTCAAGGGCCCTGGTCTTAGTATTGAGTATTGACCTTTAAAATATTGAAGTTTGATTGTTTGGTGATCATAATTTATAAGCTAAGTAATTTAGCAGCTGACTTGTTGACATTGTATTGAATAATTGAAATAAGCAATTGAAACCGCAAGTAAATTGGCATTTTAAGTGGACTTAACTTTTTTATGGTGAAGCAGTGAATATGCACAATATTCTTTTACTTGGCAATGTATATTCTAATAATAGAACAAGGAACTAGATTTTGTATTAGAGTAATATGATCTGGATTGGTCGTGTGTTGGGAGTGGGTGCACTGTTAATGAAAAGAAGTAAACACATACAAAATAGGGAATTTGTAATTTGATAGTATTAGAGTATTCACTAGTTTGTTTGTTTGTGAGTTTGTTATGATTTAGTAGCTCTAGAAGCTTGTATGTGTACACCTACTCAAGGTTCCAGATTAGGCATTAGTGAATGACCGTTACATTTTCTATTATTCTTAGAAGAGAAGATAGATGTGTAAAGAATATATTTCATTGATTGATTATGAAGGATACAATAAGAGTTCCTTATATACACGATGGCTTGCTAGGCAAGTAACTCAACAAACTAACTAACTAACCATCATAACAAACTAAAGGCACATGCTCTAAAACAATTAAGCATGTGCTAAATGTGTAATTAGGAAAACTCTACTGCAACCATCATTCATTACTTAAGCAACTAGCCAATCTGTTCTGATGCACGTGGTCCATGGAGCCAAAGTTCTGTTCTGATGCACGTGGTCCATGGAGCCAAAGTTTTGTTCTGATGCACGTGGTCCATGGAGCCAAAGTCTGGTGCACAATTTTGACCGAGATTCCACAGCATCAGATGCACATTCCTGACCGAGGCTCTAAGGCATTCCTGACCGAGGCTCCAAGGCATCTGGTGCATGATTCCTGACCGAGGCTCCAAGGCACCTGGTGCATGATTCTGACCAAGGCAGCTCTGCACCTGGTGCATCTAGTCTAAGCCTTCATTGCTTGATTCATGGTCTGCAATTACCAAAGAGAATTCAACCAGTAAAAAGTTCACATGAACATAAAGAGTGCAACCAATTTAAGTAATGTAATTTAATATTTTCAGAACAGTTCTCTTTCTTTCTTGCCCATCTCTTTCGCTCTCTACTTTCTCCCTGATTTTTCCTTCATTTTTGTCACTGATTTTTGCGCCTTTGGTTTAGTAATGAGAGGGATAGGAATAATTTTAAATCATATCTTTAAGGTATCTTACAATAGGTGTAGCTTTTAATCATATATTATCCAACCCCTTTGTACGGCTGAAATAATATTCGTTTATTTACTTTGATTTCATGGCATTTAATGGAGCAGTCCACAGATGGTTGTGATGGTTTATGTTTACTTTTGTTTTGTGATGGGATGTGTTTTCCAGTAGTTGTACCTTGAGTTTCTCAATTTAACTTATCAGGGGACTCGTGATTTTGCAAAAGAACAAATGACAATTAGAAAGAAAGCATTTTCAATAATAGAAGGAATTTTTGAGAGGCATGGTGCCACAGCCTTGGATACTCCTGTTTTCGAATTGCGTGAAACTCTCACAGGTAAATATGGAGAAGATTCAAAGTTGATTTATGATCTTGCTGACCAGGTACATGTGTTTTTTCCTGAAGTTTTCTTTGCCAGGTTTTTTTCAAATCCAAAGATAAGAGTTAAGTGTTATTTCATGCTAAGTTGTAAACGACTTGTTTGACAGGGTAGAGAGCTCTTATCTTTGAGGTATGACCTGACAGTTCCATTTGCTAGGTTTATGGCTATGAATGGTCTGACATCGTTAAAAAGGTACCAAATAGCTAAGGTCTATAGAAGAGACAACCCATCTAAGGGAAGATACCGTGAGTTTTATCAATGTGACTTTGATATTGCTGGTCCATCTGAAAAAATGGGTCCAGACTTTTAGGTTGTTAGAATTTTGACTGAGTTACTTGATGAGCTGAACATTGGGGAATATGAGGTAAATGCATAAAATATTCATTATTTTAAAGCATTGGCTTTCTGATATTACAGAACTGTCTACTGTGTTTGTAACTTGGTATCTGTATCTATTATAGTTTGTGAACGGAGGTATAAGAACGGTGGGGGGGAGTAGTGGTAACTAAAAGTTTGTTATTCGATCATTCAGTCTGTAATCCCTGCTCATAAGATTATACCTTTTACTGAGAAGCTTAGCCAAATCTAGCAGATCAGTCTAGCCCTAATAGAATATTCTGACCTAATAAACAGACTACACTAAGAGAGTTGCATAACCATCATAGTTCATGGTCTGTCAATACTTATTTTGATGAGTGCCTGTGTTGCACGGATATGTGCATTTGGTTATTGAACCTGCACCCGGTGCGAATTGCATACAGGTACATACTCGGTCCATACCTCTCCAACAAAACAAAAAATAATTCATGTTGGGTACGGTTGGTTCATGTTTGGGGGTTCACCGTGGCCAAAAGTATGTCTCTTTCGGGCAGATCTCATCTTTGTTCTCTCACACAAACCAGCTGTGACTTCATTGGAACCCATAACTCATTTCATAGGGACTCCATTGACAGTTTTTGTAGCGACAGCAATTTGTGTGTGTTGAGAGAGGAGGGGTATGGCGTGATGGATGATGGGTGAACAGTGGTGGTGATGTGAGAGTCATGGATGGCATGACAGAAGGGGAGATAAAGAGTAAGAAATCGAGACAATGAAGGGAAGAGAGGGAGGATGCCATTTTTCCCCTTCAAGCGGTGTTGTGTGTGTGGCATGTAGGAATCAGGTTCTTTCTTTTGTTATGTTTTCATCATTCATGTAAATATTTTTTGATATTATTTTCATAATATTTTTTAAATATAAAATATACATATATATTAAAATACATGTACTCTACTTTTTAAGAAAATTGTTGAACCCCATATTGGTGCAACACAACTGAGTCGTTATCAATATAACTAATTGTAAATACTAACAACATATGGTACTGTAAGTTAGGCCATGTGTTAGTGCGTGGCCATATATATTTGGGCTAGTATGTGCTTGGCATGTATGCTTCACTTCACGCTTCAAAGTGCAATTCTAACATCATTGTTTTCAGCTACCAGGCCTTTGTTATGTCATTTATTTGCTTCAAGCCCTAAAGTGGGATGCAATGCTTTTTTCCTGTAATTTACGTCTTCCATCATCGACAAATCAGTAACTATTCTTTCTTTTGGCATGAGTTATGAATCAGATGGAGCTGTAATTAGGTATTCCATCATGCCATTTTTTGGCTATCTGCCATAAGATTTTTAATATTTGGTAAAATGGAATCAAGGAATGGTGTTAACATAAAATGGATCAGTGTTGTTAAAACTGTACCGATTATCAAACCGGTCAGGGTACTGGTATAGTGGTGTTCAACCGGTGGTTCAGTAATTAAATCACATGCCGGTTAAACCGGACATACCTACTTATATTTATATATATAAAAACCTATAACAAAAAAAATTCCAAATAGGTAGATACTCAAATTAATAATCCATATTTATAATCTACTCAAGATTCATATAAACAAACAACTTTAAGTCTTTAACAAATTCAAAGTCTAAATTACAAAACATATATTAATCCAAAAGTATCACTTAACAACTACAAAATATAAATAAATGACACAAGTTCACAATTCACTCTACAAAACAAAAAAATTTGGATTTTTAATATTTAACACCAAGGAGTCAAAGTTGTCTCATATCGATATTATATTTTTCCACCAAATCCTATTTCAGACACTACTTCTACGCAAATGTCACCGAGATTACACAGGAATGTTAGGAACCAAAAAGTGTAATTTATGTATGCCTTGGAAGTATGTGCTTTGAAGTGTTGAAGAAAGGTTGGAAAGATGGGTCACCTTGTAATGAGTTTTTAAGTTTTTTTTCAAAAAAAAAAATATATGTGTATAAACCAGCCGGTTTAGTAAAATATTGGTCGGTTCACCGGTTTTGACTGGTTTTTGATCAGTTTTGACCGATTTTGATACTTGATCAGTTCAACACCTGTACTGTACTGGTTAGGGGTCCGGTTTATCGATTTTCCAGTTGAACTGGCTGATACGAAATGGTTTTTACAACAATGATGGTGTTAATATAACTCGTGCTCCCAAGGCTTTGATATCAAAAGAATCATTTCCCTGTTCTTTACTTTAATCAACCCATTGGTACAAGAATATAATATCAAACCATTATCATTGTAAAAATTTATATACAATTATTGCATTATTTACTATTTATTTAAATTATTTTTTCTTTAAAAATTAATAATAATTAAATATAAATGATGAATAATATCTATATCTATATCTATACTATATATACTATATATAAAGCCAAAACTTGAAATAACTTCTAATTTTCATTTCCTATATTGCCCTTAACATTATTTAATTTTTACAAAAAAACTATATAATTCTAAGAAGCTACCACCAATACATTAATTAACCACATATCTCACCTTAAATTAAATATTATCAATAAACACAAAAAATATAATATAAAGTACACCGAACACAACAAATACATTTTAATTCAAAAAAATGAAATATATAAAAATTGAATATGTAGTATTACACAATATTCGCCGGCAGACACGAAGTGTCTGTACACACTAGTAATAATAAAGTATAAAATTCATCTACTACTCGTCTACATTCTTTTCTCTTGGTAAATTAGACAAGAAACACTAAAAGCTTTGAGTACCAAGCCCAGACAAATAACATATTTATATTTAGTGTAATAACTTTGGTTTGAAAAACTAAAAAATGTTAGTAAGTTGAATTAGTATTTTTTTAATTAGTTTTTAAGACACTTTAAATTCTATTTACATCCATTTTTAGTAAAATTTAGTTTTTCTATATAATATGTTAAAATTTATTTCTTAACACACAAGAAAAGAACATTCGCGAATGTATTAGCACGTGTAACGTGTATAACACGTGTAACGTGCATAGCACTCGTCGCATCAACATTACATATCTCTGGCAATAAAGCCAGAAGAAACTAACACACCGATCGTAGAAAACAAAGGAACTATTCCTTCCTTCCTTCCACAGATCTGAAACTGAGAACTCTTGAATGGCGCTAGAATGGGTTGTGCTAGGGTACGCCGCAGCAGCAGAAGCTATCATGGTGATCCTTCTCACCATACCAGGCCTCGACGCACTCCGCAAAGGTCTAGTAGCGGTGACTCGCAACCTCCTGAAACCGTTTCTCTCGGTGGTTCCGTTCTGCCTCTTCCTTCTAATGGATATATATTGGAAATACGAAACACGTCCAAGCTGTGAAGGTGATTCGTGCACTCCTACCGAACATTTGCGCCATCAGAAATCGATTATGAAAAGCCAGCGTAACGCGCTTCTCATCGCTTCCGCTCTTCTCTTCTATTGGCTTCTATACTCTGTTACTAACCTTGTTGTTAAGATTGAACAGTTGAACCAGCGCGTGGAGCGCTTGAAGAATCGCGATTGAGTTTGTTAGTTAGTTGCTTGTTTTCTCCGTCTTTTATAACTCGATCCGTTTCTGTTTTTTGTTATGAAACTATTAATTTCTGTTTTTATGTACTTTTTTTGTTGAACTGTGAATGAATGATGGATTATTCGGTTTATGTAGTTTTGTTATTTCTTTGCTATTGAACCTAATTACACGACATTGTTATGTGCTTCCTTTATTTTATAATTTCCCGTTAATATGGTTTAATCATTTTGTTAATTAGTATTTGCCCAGGTTCTAGACTTAATATAGTTTCACTATGATCGAAATTGTGGTTGGATCCGTCACATTTTCATCTGATTTTTAACAGCAATCACATTCACAGTTTAGAACCTTGGTATTTGCAGTCTTTTGTACAATGTTGTTTAATGAATCACACTGTTTAGAGCTGGGATAAAAAAATGTGTGTGTGATTTCATCTTCAAAGCTGTGGGAGAAGGAAGCATATTCGAATGGATATATGTTTTGAATGACTTAACTCTGTATTTAGTTAATTAGTTTCGTGATTTTGTGGTCCTTGATGTTTCTGAATGGAACATTTCTGGTCCGAGATGAGAAATTACGGAGCACAGATGATATGTGGCCTCTTATACTGATTACAGAATAGGAAAACTATATGTGAATTGTTGTAATAACTGAAATGTTTGGTTACTGAGTTGTAAAACGTAGTTGTTGCCTCCTATCCTATACTGATTCTACAATATTTTCCAAGAATCAATTAAGATATGCTAATTATCCTAACTTCGTTGTGTTAAATCTCTTCCTGCCCATGAAGGAAGAGAGATAATAGCATCATTTGTTTGCTTTTGCAATTTTGCTTGTCTAAAAGCAAGCATTTATGATTTTTTATTGCTATTAAGTATTAACAGACACAGGAATGTCATGTTCTAACTGCTGGATCAGTATTTTAAATTAGTTAGTCTGTTCGATTGTGTTGTAATATTCCCTGAGTTGCTGAACACATGCACATAAAGTAAGAGACCGATTTAGTCCATTTATTTATTATGTCTTAATGCATCTTGGTGTCATTTCAAGGATCTGCTATAAGATTCTCTCTTCGAAATTAATGAGAGGGACATCTAACTGCACATGGGTGAAATCCCTTGTCTATAGAGAATAGTTTAGATAACTAAATAAAACCTTAACTGATTGTTTACCTGGTTTGTCTGTGTCTACTTGTTTGCAATATATATTTAGCTGAATATAGGATCATTGTAAGACAGACTAGTGTTCATCTTTCATATTTTTATAGGCTGCACTGCTGTAGGAATGTAGTTTTGTAATGCTTCACTGTTATTAGAGTTTACACTGTGTTTCAGTTATTTTAGGTGGGGAATCTTCTTTGCTTGGAAGCTTTTTCTTGCCTCTGTCTGACTCTTCTATGCATGATTAACCCATTAGAAGTATTTATTACATTCCAGGTTCTGTTCTACGTTGAACTTTTATTCGGTATAAGTTTGAAAGATAAATAGTTTAATCACCTATAGTTTCTAGGTCCTCTTCATTTTCTTAGGATGTCAGCCCTTAAATCTAATATTGGTTAATAATTTGCTGACCTTCAAAAGTGAGGTAAAATGGACAGGAAATGTGTCTAGCAGGGAGCCTTCATCCCTTATTGAATAATACTTCTCTTTCTCGTTTGTGAGTTTCTGTGAGTTTCCCTCTTGGAGAAGCGAAGCCAAAAAGTAGAGATGATAATGAAAACTGAATCCGTGGATATCCGCAAGAACCTAACCCGAATTAAACAGGGAAAATCTGATGTGATTGGCTCGAGTTTCACATGAGTTTAATTTTTGGGTTTGAGTTTTATCCGGTTTTAATTATTGGGTTCAGGTTTGGTAGAGCAAAGACCCTACCCTGAATCTGCCCCGAGACAATGTAATTTTATTTAAAATTAAAAGTTTTATCATGTGCCTATTATTTTAAATTTCTAATTTAATTTATATATTTTTGGTTCTTAAGCATAAAAGAAATGAAATAATACAAGAGAAAATAAAAATGTTAGAGAGAAATGAAATAAAAATGATACCATACTTTCCTTAGTACATTTATTATTTTTGGGTTTTTTATTAGGTTTGGGTTACCTGAAACTCGATGGGTTTGGAGATGATATCTCCATTTTTAACTTGTTGAATTCGGGTTTTAAATTTTGGGTTCAGGTTTGGGTATGTATAAACCCAACCCCAATCTGCCCTGTTGTTATTCCGAGGGAAAGGAATGAAAGGTTTATAAGTTATGTCACATGTGTATTTCACGACTCTTGAGTATTTCATTCATTCTATTCTAAAACTTAACTCGTAAACATTTTGCTCTTGAATTCTTATTTCGTTCAATTCTTTCCTCATAGTTCTCAAGTCACAGCCCAAATTCATATTTTTTTACTTTACAAGATTGCTGAAATGTTATGTTATACGTCATTGTTAAGACTGTTTGCTCTGGATTACAACTTGTTTTTCTAAGGTGCTTATATTATAGAGGGGCGATTCAACTTATAGCGTACATGTTAATTGCTGGAATGTTTGCTGGTGATTGAGTTGTCTCTGCATCATTACCTGCTTTCCTCATCTTGTTCCTTGGCCCGTTTTCTGTTCACCTAAGCTACCTGGTTCTATTCTAGGCAACAAGCAGAATCTTGTTCTTGTATGTGATGATGAGTAAAAATCTTTTCGAAAATAAACCTCTTATAGGAATGAAGATCTTCTGTTCTTAATGGTGTCCCAGACCAATCAAAATGTGTTATTTTATTGAGAGGAAAAATTACTAAGATGTAAAGTAATATGTTTTTATTAGTTGGTGTTATTCTATTGGCTAAAGATATTGAGATAGAGTCCTCTTGGAACAGAGGATCAAGTTCTTCATAATTAAATCTAAGAATTAATGTAATTTGTACAAAATCGGGTCACGAGGATAAAAGGAAAAATATAAGTCCTAACATAATGGAACGCCAAGGTGATAAAAACTATCATCCTCGCGCACAGCTATTTTATGGAAGATTGTGTTAGGATTTACCTTTAATTTATTGTTATTTTTTATTTTATTTTTTTGAATTGACTTCGGATACAAAATTGGATATTCAAGGAAGCAGTAATATCATTCAGTTGATTTAGAGAGTTTCGGTCATGGATAAAATTAAAATCATATTGAATTGACAAAGTAGTGAACAAGCTGTGCAGAACTTTGTTGAATTGACACTTGGAATGCGTCTTTCCTCCACAACAAAATCACCCCAGCCAGGTGCAACAGCACTATAGCCATTAAGTTATTATCAGCTATGCCAAGAAAGCCAGTACTGAAAGTACTGCTAAGTTCCCTAAGTTCTCTTTCTTTGAGGGAACTATTCAGTTCACTAATGCTGAAAGTTGCCAAGTTAACCACTACCAATGGCCAATAGCATTCGGATTACCACCACCAATTCTCATACCATTTTTTGTTTCCAAGATATGCAAGAACTCTTTTGGCAATTGTGGCCTTTTTTTGACGTGCACATGAATTGGGAGTAACACCTTTTTGGCAGTACCCTTCCCTTTCTCCACCTTAGAATATTTAGCTTCCTTAACTTTGCTTGAAGAAGTTGAAATTTGATCAGCCTAACCTTCCTTTTGAAACTTGATCCAAAGAATGGCCTCCTGGAAAGAGTTCTCGCATTTGAGCTAATTCACTATTCCAGGATACATATCAAATGGAATATGGACACTTTTATAGGTAAATCAATGAAAACAATAGACACATGATTAGGATGAGGAGCAATTTCATGTATCTATACAAGAAGCTAAGTGGGTTGGTTCGAAAGCAAAGAATATAAGAATGAGTATAAGAAGCATGTGGTGGATGAAAGAAGATTAGGATATGATCACAACCATAAAATTTGTAGCATAAAAATACACATGTGATTGACGTTTATGAATTCAGGTAGGGCTAGAGGAATATCATAAGATAAAGTTTTAAAAAGATATAAAAGGTGTAATCCAAAGAATATGTTTACGAGGAAAGATTTTCTTAGGTAAAGGATCTCAATATGAAAGGAAGCTAGAGGATACAAAGATTTTTCATGGAGGTCAATGCACATGAAAGAAAATACGAAGGGTAATAATATTTTAGATTTCTCATAGGCTTTTCATTTTACAATAGCTAACAATGTTTTAAGAACCAAGAGAAACATGTTATCACATATAAGAGTAGCGAAATGTTCTCAAATTGATTTCTTTCTTATAGGAACAAGCGAGCAATCAAACAGCAAAAAAATAATAATATAGAAAAGAGAATAACATAAGAGATTTAGTAATGAGGTTCAGTCAATTGTGTTTACGTCTCCGAGAGCGTTGAGATGCTATCCTATGTATTATTAGAGAATAAAAATTTGTGTTTGACTATTCTTCTCATTGTTATATTAGGTTTATATAACATAAATATATAGCCCTATATCCCAACTCCTTTACATTAGCCTAAACTCATAATTCGTATTAGTGTTATCTAGAGATATGAGCCGTTGCACAACAATCTCCACCTTGGCAAATATGATTAATCTTCATCTTCTGTCATTAGGTTGGGGGCGCTCCATAGTCTAGCATCAGTGAATGTTCAACAAGCTCAGGTAATGCATGAACTTGTCCACAGTAACCGACTTTGTTAAAAAGTTAGCTGCCTTTTCTGAAGTATGAACCTTTTGCAAAGTATCTGCCCAAAGCTACCAACTGTCTGATCTTGTGAAATCTCACATCAATATTTTGGTCCTAGCATGATACACCTCATTCTTTGCAAAAAAGATAGCACTATGACTGTCATAATGCAGTAAAACTCCACCTTGCTTAATACTTAACTCATTTACCAGCCCATAAGCCAAATAGCTTGGTTAAAAGCTTCATCAGATGTCATGTACTCTGCTTTAGTTATGGACATAACAACAACAGTCTGAACTGATGATCTCTACATAATTGGTCCATCTGCAAGGGTGAAGACAAACCTCGTTGTGGACCTTCTATCATCGAAGTCTCCTGTATAATCTGAATCAACATAATCAATAACTGAAGGCTTACTCTATTGATTGTCAAACATGATACTGAGACCCGTAGTCCCCTTCAAATATTTGAAAGTTCATTTGACTGCTTCCCAATGATGTTCCCTAGTTTAGACATGTACTTGCATACTTGACTAACTGCTTATACCAAGCTTCAACATATAGGTGTCAAATTACTTGTACCACTGTCATATGGAACCATTGACATGTACTACATTGGTATATGAAACCTTTGACATGTACTTCTTCTCTTCATCTATCTTTGGACACTAATCTAGGGAAAACTTGAAGTGATTTACCAATGGAGTGCTCACTACTTTAGCATTGCTCATATCAAATCTCTCTAAAATATTTTCAACATAGCTTTGCTGAGAGAGCCATAGTTTTCTAGCTCCCTTATCCTAGTGAATCTCCATCCCAAGAATCTTCCTAGCAAAAGATTTTTTTATGTCAAACTCCTTACCTAACATGACTTTCAGCGCATTGATACCACTCAAATGATTAGCAGCAATCAACATAAAGTAGCATAAAAATAAAAGAACTATCATCAAGGCTTCTCACATAAACACAACAATCATACTCAAAACACTTGTAACCAAGCTTCAACATATAAATGTCAAACAACTTGTACCATTGTTTGGGAGACTGCTTCAACCCATAGAGAGACTTCTTCAACTTGCAAATCAAGTGACTCTATCCACCTGCACTGTACCCTTCTGGTCGTATCATGTAAATTTTCTCCTCTAATTCACCATGAAGAAAGACAATCTTCACATCTATTTGTTCTAAGTGCATATGCCGACTGGATACCAAGGCAAGCACTACCTTGATAGAAGTGTGTCTCACCACTGAGGAGAAAATCTCATTGTAGTCGGTCCTCTTCTGTTGTGAATACCCTTTTGCTACAAGATGAGCCTTGAACTTTTCCCCTTATTTTTTTGATACTGTTGGCTTCCTCTTGTACACCCATTTGCACCCAACTGCACGCTTGTCTGTGGCAATGGAATAAGCTCCCAAGTTTGGTTCTTCTATAAAGACTTCATCTCCTCCGTCATGGCACCCATCCATTGTTCTTTCTCTTTGCCATTTATATCATTTTGAAAGCAACATGGATCTCTTAAACTGATATGGAGAGAAACTGAAGCCATATCCTCAAAGTCATATCTCTCTAGAGGTTTGAAAAGACGTCTATCTCTGTCTCTTGCAAGTAGATACTCCTACACACTTGAACTCTCCACTTGAGAATCATCATGTTCTTGACTGGAACTAGTGCATGGTTCCTTGCCATTATTTACCTGAACTGTTTCATTACTCACTAGAATCATATTTGATCCCATACTCTCTCCACTTGGCCATGGCACTTTTGTCAGAACTAACTGTTTCAATATGAAATCTTCATTAAACACTACATCTCTGCTCAACACTACCTTTCTAAAAACTGGATCCCAAAACTTGAACCCCTTCACACATTTGGTATATCCAATGAAGATATACCTCTTTGATTTGATATCAAGTTTAGATCGTTCATCATTAGGTACATGCACATAAGCAGGACAACCAACTATGTGTAACATATTATAATTGATTGAGTTACATGTCCATACTTCTTCTACAACTTTACCATCCAGTGAAGCCCATAGTGATCTATTGATGACATAACATGCCATACTAAGTGCCTCTATCCAAAATTCTTTGGAAAGTCCAACATTCAGTCTCATACATATAGCCCTCTTTGTAAGAGTTCTATTCATCCTCTCTGAAAAGTGCCTCTGAATGCTATGTTCCTCACCGAATTTCTGAAACTGTGAGTCTTTTTACTCCATACTATTGTCTGACCTCAAGTAATTGATTTTTTTACCAGTCTGGTTCTCTACCCCTGCCTTCCAAACCTTGAACTTGACAAATATTTTTGACTTATGCTTCATAAAATATACCTAGACCTTACGAAAAAGTCATCAATGAAGGTAACAAAATACCTAGAACCTCCTATGGATGGTTTTTGAGTGGGTCCTCATACATTAGTGTGGATACAGTCTAGAATACCTCGAGTCCTATGTGCGTCAGCATTGAAACTAACTCGTGCCTGTTTCCCAAGCACACAATACTTGCACAAATCTAGCTTGCATTTGCTGACTCCCCTCAATAGTCCTCTTTTGCATAGTTCTATCATGCCACGCACATTAATATGACCCAAACACATGTGCCATAATTTTATAGCACCATGATCTGAATCTACTTAAATCGCTTTAGCACTCCAGCAACTCCACCTACAACTATTCTCTAACAACTTGTAAGTGTTCCCAGTAGTCCTCTTACCCTTCAACACAATCAGAGCACCTTTTCATACTCGAAGAATATTACTATCCTCATCAGCTATATAGAAAAATCCTTTGGCCTGCAATGTCCCCAAAGAAATCAAATCCTTCTTCAAATATGGTAAGTGCCTAACCTCATATAACGTCTTCACTACCCCATCATCCATCACAATTCTGATTTCTCCCATACTAATAATTCCACATGCTTTATTATTTCTGAGATACACGGAACCAAAATTTCATGCCCTGTATGTGGTGAACCATTCTGTGTTTGGCGTCATGTGGTGAGAACAACTAGTGTCAATTATCCACTCATCTGCACTATGATTTGATGATACAGATAGTAGATCAACTTCACTGTTGTAACCCGAGTTATCTATTTGTGTAACATTTGTAGATGTAGATGCTTCATCTTTCCCCACCGGGTTGCTGTTAGATATTTTTGTAACGGCAAGTGTACCGTATCGCACAAGTAATAAAGTCGGGGTAAGGTACCAGATTATCGTCCTCAGGGAGCGGAGTGGATTTATACTATTTCCTACAAGAATCAATTGAGCATTTATATACAAATTTTGGTTGATAAATTTGCATTGGTTTAAATAATAATA